>NW_015665829.1:188513-198114 GCF_001515625.1 Sinocyclocheilus rhinocerous | reverse complement strand
TGTGTGTGTGTGTGTGTATTCGCACACGCACTGCTCCTGCTCCCGTGTGAATGCACTCATTTGTTAACATGCACGTGGAAAAAAAAATATGCCCTGCTCACGCCTTGTGTTCACTCTTTACATCCAACTACAAAACACCTGCATTGCTTACGAGACATTGTTGTCGTTACAGCTGCTCGAGTGCGGAGAAAATAGCGGACAGAGTACAACTGGCTGAGGGCAGAGCAGATGTAATTACATGCAGGTATTTTTTAAATATAAGTACAATGTAAAAACATGTATGTACACAATAAGTGCATTGTACCAAATTATTAATTTAAATGTAAGTACATAGTTGTTAAGGCCACTTAATATAAAGTGGGTCCATATGTTGTGACAGTTCGTCAGCGGTCGTAGGTGGGTCCTGAGCAGTATGATGTCATATTGCTCCGAAAGTCAAAACTGTTTGATAATTGAGACTGTTTAGGTTTTTTGGGGATTAAAAAAAGGGAGTGAATGGATTTTTATCATTGTGGAGTGGTTGTGTCCACACACTGCTAAGACACATTTATATGTAAATTTTCCATCCGGTGTCCCCTTTAATGGACATGGAGCAACCTGTAGGCATGTGTGTGTGTGTATGAGTAAGGTTTGTGTTTGGGCAGGTATAAGCAGAACACCAACTGAAGAGAAAACAGATGCATGTTAGAGCAGATGAATACAGATGTTAGACAGGAGCAGACCTGTGCTCATCCCGCGGGAACACGAATGTTCAGTCACAGGCAAGCCACAGCACCTGCAAATCAGCTCATGGGGCAAGTTCAGGCAAACTCACACAAGCCAAAACATGATCTGAACAGCATAGGCACAGAAAGACAATGCATTTACATTTTAATGAGAACAGGCTGTCTGATCTTCAGCATTCTGATTTTCATTTGACTGATAAAGGCAGAGAGGTTTAATTAGACATCTGAGGGAATAGTTTAGGAGTTTTAAACAGTTTTAAAAGCTTGAATCACTCATGTTGGCACATGAATCACTTATTCCACGTGTAAGATATTAAATTGTCTCCAGAGATAATTTGATTCAGTTTGTAAGTGCCTCAGTTTTTAACAAAAAAAAACATGACTTGCTCCAGGATGAGTTTAAATTAAGTTCAGAGAAAGAAATTGAGAAATATTACCATCATTACAGCTCAAACTTTTAAGATTTAACTAGCAACTTATTATTAGTGAACATTACTTTGCTAATAAGTTAAAATATTACACTTTATACATTAAATGAACTGGAACTTGTATGTCATATATTTAAATATATTTGCAATACACATTTGTAATTATGAAGTTGCATTTTAGCATATTTTAAGTATATTAACAACATGTAATATCAAATAACCCACTACAGTTGAAATTATAGTGAAGTACTTTAAGCGTGCTTTAGTATGTCAACACATCAAAATAAGTCTACTTCTTTAAAGCATGACCAACAATTATTAAAACAATGATTTATAATGTACTTTAAAGTAAAACTTCTAATTTGACATATTGCAAAGTGCACTTTTTAAATGCATGCTTAAGTGTGTTAAGAAACTGTCTTTACGGTCACTTAAGTGGTCTTTTATTTCATTAACATTATTATCTTAAAGTACAGTTTTAAAATACTTTTAAGATTTAAAGTACGCTACAAGTGCAATTGTGGTACAATTAAAGGGATAGTTCATCCAAAAGACAATTTTGTCATCATTTACTCACCCTCAAGTTCCACAAAAGAAGATTTTTTTTTTGAAGAAAGTTTGTAAACAGTTGGTAGCCATTGACTTCCATAGTATTTTTTTCCATGCTATGGAAGTCAATGGCTACCATCAACTGTTTGTTTACCAACATTCTTCAAAATATCTTCTTCTGTGTTCAACAGCTGAAAGAAACAGGTTTGAAACAACTTGAGGGTGAGTAAATGACAAAATTTTCATTTTTGGGTGAACTATCAATTTAAGCACACTTCTTTGTCACAAGAGAGTGTGCTGTTTACTATACACTGTATGTCTACTATTTTTTTTAATACTTTGTAAAACACCACATTATACCTACAATAAATGCTATGATAATAGTTTCCATTGATAATTTGTAAAAATAACAAATGAACATACCGAAAACACTAATACTGTTCAGATTATAAATACTGCATTCTGTTGAAAAACAGAACGAGTATGGTAGTATGCTTTTATGAACAAATGCAAGACATTTATGCATCCCTCCCTGCAAACAATTATCGGTTATAAACTGAACATTGTGTTATTCTTTGCTCTGGAGAGTTTAAACTAGTGTGAATTGTGATAATGGCACACTGTTCCTGCATCATTATTTCAGCCAGTGGAATCATTTGCAGAGTGTGTTAGTGGTGAAATACAGCAGAGACCTTAAAGAGAGAACAACAAAACAGCAGAGAGTGGGAGCAACACAGCGACAGGGTCATGTCTTGTACTCAGTGAAATATGTCAGTGTACTAGTTTGAAACCACCACAATATCTTCGTTTATCTCTATGTGAGAAAAGAAGGTGAGAGAAGAGAGGTTTTCTGTGCAGTTGCACTGATATTGCGGTTAGCTGGAGATATATGGCCTATAAAGTTGCAGGAGGATGGGTTTTAGTACAAGGATCCTTTCTCATCCTATCTAAAACTCATTTATGTTTGAAGAGGTGTAGTAAAAGTATGTGTGAGCCAAATCGATTTGCAAAAACTTTGTGTACGTAGGTTCAAGGCTCATTTGGCTGGTTGGCTTCAGCAATAGATGCTGCAACTACACCACTATGAGAGAAGAAATCATGTTTATCCTCTGACAGCCATTCAAAAATGCCAGTGTATTCTGATAAAAAATATAAATAACATATAATAACAATAAACAACAATAATAACATATATTATAGGAGATTTTTCAGGGACTAGTAGAAGTGAAGTAAGCGGTAACATTATTTGTGCTACAAACAAATATGTTTATGATTATGATATTAAGCAGTGTTGTTTTAGCACTGATATACTAATATTGTTTTTGTTCATTTTTTTAATTAGATTTTAATTTGAGATTTTCTGTTGTCATTTTAATTTTTGTTAGTTTTAGCTATTTTGTTGTTTTGTCATTTTTATTATTATATATTTATTTATTTTAGTACTTCAAATTAAGCTAAAAGAAAATGAGAAATAGCTTCTCTCTGAAATTTTAATTGTATTATTATTATTATTAAGCAACTGACACTGGAAGCACATTCAAGCTGATTGCTATGAGATGTGAAGAGACTTTCAACCAGCATAATAAAAAAATCACCTACCCTGCCTTTAAATAATATTCAAGGACTTCTCATTACTGTCACGTTTTGGCTTGTTCATTATTGGTGGTATTATTAACACCACATTTTAAATACAACTGCTTTGAGGCAACATGTAATGAAAAAAAAAACACTATGCAAACTAAACTTAATCAAATTGCAGGACAGATTTAAGGTGCAGAAATGTCATGACAACAAACATTTACTTAGCTCTTTAGCATCTGATTCTAATCTGATCTGAAATTAAAATGTAATTGAATCTCATTAGTTGTAGTCAATGAGAAGCACTGGCTGGTGTGTGCTTTCCCCATAACTATTACCAAGCCTTTAATCAATGTGACTCCCTCCATTCGTCCAGATATGAATTGCTCTTGAGTCATCTGTGACCTTCAGACAGGAGAGTCAGTCAGTGATTGAGCAGAGGGCCTGCGAGTAATTATTATGCTTGATTGTAATGTTACATATGTAAATTAAGCATTTTGTCTATTAGACACTATGAAAGAGTTGTGAACATGCGCCTGAAAATCTCTAAAACCCAGACTGCACGTCTTCTGTCAACACTTGAGCTGTTTTTTATTAGACTGAAATGATTTTGCTTCTCAACCACAAGCCCCAAGGACATGAGTCTCAGTGCATTCACACACACACACACAGACCGGATCACCCTCAAACACACTACACACACTGTTTGTTCGGAAATGAGATCTAGCAGAAGTTGTTTGTTTTTGCCTTAAGAGACTTAGATGCTATGAAGACTAAGTATTTCGATCAGAATGTCAAGATTCATGTACATATAGTTTATCATGGACTCTATTGACCAATGCTCTGGACATCATATTATATATAATTTTCCCGGGTAAATAGTAATCTTAAACCACACATTACCGGAAATATATTTGAATATATTTTAAAATGTGATTTATTCCTGTGATCAAAGCTGAATTTTCAGCATCATTAACTCCAGTCGTCAGTGTCACATGATCCTTCAGAAATCATTCTGATATGCTGATTTGATGCTCGATTAACATCAATTATTGTTGGTGAATTATTAATAATGGTTATATACCCACTTTTACAGAGGTGTAAATTTCACAAAAGCAAATAACAAAAGGTGCGTTGTGCCTGATAGTATGGTTTTGCTGGTTAGCATGGCCCTGTTAATTTTTTTTTTAAATAATAAATAATAAATATTTAGCTATATTAAAGTTCACGTATTGCCAAAACATATTGTATTGTTTTTGGAGGCCTCTTTAAAGCTTAAAATCAGCTTACATTTTTCCTTGTAAATATCATGACACATGAAAATTCAGCACTAAGATATTTATCAAAGTACCATGGTATTGATGTCTGATAACATCACTATTTTGTAAGTGTTTGGCGCTGACTTTAGAGCTATAATCCTGCCTCTATATGGTTATGTAATGCCTTTCCCGGAGATTTAACTTAATGAGTTTCTTGTCATGCCTTAGGGAGCTTTCTCAAGGACAAAGGAAAGTTTTGCATATTTCATCAATTTAAGTTCTTTAATGTTCTCTGAGATGAGTTTCAGCATACCTTTACAGCAGAAATCCATTTGGACTGGATTCAGTGGGTACGCGCCATCAGAGGCAAACACACAAATCCAATTATTGTTCCATTTTAACTTAAGTCAGCCAACAAGCTAATCATATTTCTCACTGCCAAAGGGATTTTTTTTAATCATTTGACCACAAATCATTTTCACAAGCCATTTAGTTCTATTAATAATCTTGATGAATGTTTTTGTTTTGTTTTTTTGCTTAAAGATGAAGGGAAAATTACTGTGCCACACTATTACTGTGAAAATGACCAAATTGCACAAGCAACTACATTTGTACATTTTTGAAGAAAATATGAATGGTGCTTTCCTATACAAAAATGTCCAAGGTGCTTATCAAGTCAAAACAAAAAAGCCACCCACAAAAGATTCAGCTTCCTATATAAGGCTCAAGTTTCAGAGTCTGCGAGGTAAAAGTATGATCACTTAGAAAAGTACACACCATAGAAGATGCCATGTCTATATGTGTCCTACTGTCTGTGTGGCAGATTATTTTGCATTATTACAAAACTCTCTGAAATATTTCACTGTGATTGGTCAGTTCTCTCGTCATTTATTCACTCTCATGCCATTCCGATCGGTGAAAAATTCCCAATAAGTATTTCTGTCAGGACCACTATCGTCAAAGATGATTGACAATTAGCATACAGTTTGGATTGGTGGTATGGTTCTGTTCTGGGCAAGAACTCCCTGCGTATCCATGCAGCCTAGCATGGATGAGAGCAGGGAGAGCAGCGATACCCGCCCCCAAGGGTAAACAGAACAGAACCAGCATAAATGTATTGCAGATATCGTTAAAGTTCAATAATGTTATGTACACATTTTAGAATTAGTCTGATTCAAAGGAGAATCAGAAGGCTGAATCCTGACTGACAGAGGAGGAGTTGGGGATGGAGGAGGGTAATTAGCTATTGAGCAATGCGAAAACTGCTGATACTACTGCGGGACCTTATATATGAATACTTAGATAGGTGTCGTATTCCCATAGGTTGATGGGGATCAGCTGAGAGTCAGCTGATGCGAGCTTGACTAACGTGACCTGCCAGAACTAACGCTACGCTTGATTTGTACATCAAGGGAGCATTTGCACTACACCATTTTCAAGCAAAAACAAAAACCTTTCATGCATTTTGGCCGTTCATTTACATGACAACCACGTTTTGGGGGTGTGAAAATGCAAACCTTTGAAAGTGCGAGTTTTTGAAAAAAAAATTTTTTTTACAAAGAGACATCGCCAACTACTGGCCAGGCATGCATAATACAGCGTTTCAAGTCTTTTCCACTGATCCGTGTGAACGAGGATCGTTTTGCTAGCATTGTTAGCAAAAAAAGCTCCTCTGTTTATTAATACAAATTTGTGAATTGTTCATGTTAGTGCAATAATCACAGAACGGAGCTCTCTATTGTTTTTTTCTCTCAGTGAGTATGTCATGATAGCAGGATACATGCTGTGTTCCTTTTTCAGTCATGTTTTCTCCTCGATATTTGCTGGGATCCAACGGGTGAGTCTTTTATGCTGAAAATCTTTAATTTCTCTCATGCAAAGCTGCTGATTAACAGGCTAATTAAAAGGATTCCCGTCACCTCACCAACTGGAATCAACTGTGCTTCAAAGTGCTCCAGTCATCCTTGAATTCTGTTTCACCATGCCATCAGGCAGCCAGGCCTTAGACTTTTAATACAGAATCTTATCTGGAGGATATAACAACACAATTTCAGTAGGTGTGTAAGATTTTTGGGCAAGATTTTTGTTCTCAAGTATTTAAAGTTCCTGTGTAAAGGAAGTAGTGATATCCTTTCTGTGTGGATTACTTGTGGATTATCATGATGTTTTTATCAGCTGTTTGGACTCTCATTCTGACGGCACCCATTCACTGCAGAGGATCCACTGGTGAGCAAGAAATGTAATGCTACATTTCTTCAAATCTGAAACAAACTCATCTACATCTTGGATATCCTGAGGTTGAGTAAATTTTCAGCAAATCCTTTCAAATGTATATGGATTTTGTTGAGAATGGCTTCTTATCTTGTTATCCTGCTTCTTTGTATGTATGTTAATGTCTTTTTTGGTAATCTCTCAGAGCCTACGTGCACAGAAAGAAACATATGAATTCACCTCATATCAAAAACGGCATGCTTGCATAATTTTATCAATTCAAAATACAGCCTGTTTTCTGCCACATGAATTTTGGATTGAATATGAAATTATTCAAATGTCATCGCTGGTTCCAAATGTGCATGATATTTGAACATGCATTGTGACTTTTGTTGCATGTGGTTGGTCACGCAATCCTCACTGTATTGAGATTGTCTACTGAGATGGTTTCATTTGTTCAGTTTTTGAAAGCAGCATATCCTTTGCTACCTATGAGATCTCACAAAGTATATCATTCAACGGATGGCTGAAAGAATAAAAATGGCATCTGACACAGTGGTTGAAAGCAGTAAATTATTTTATAAATGTAGTTGCCTTAGCTTTTAGACAAGACCCTGAAATCTTCTCCTTGTGTTTGTGAGGTATTATAGCTCAGGCTGTGTGTGAACAACAAGGGAGGAGAGACAGATGATGCACCTTACTTCACCTTGAGATGTGACAGTAACTGTTTCCATCCACACACACACACTTTAGCTCCACCCACTCCCATGAAGCACCATGACACAATCAAGTCGGTCTCGCTATGCTCTCAAAATACTTAAATATTTATATACATGCATATTTCGTGAGTAATTAAGGCACAATAAATGTATTATGTATGAAAAAAGAGCCAAAGTGGCTTCCCCGATAACAACAACATAAACTATTACTATTGTTACAGTTTCTCAGGAATAGAGTACAACAATTGGGTTTTAGAAGTAGAAGCTTTATTTGTTTTCTCTGTAAGAAAATTAATTTTAACTTATAAACCTTTAAAGGCAGCCCTGTTTTTAATAAGTTTTTAATTGATGTATAAGATTTTGTTTAAGCCATCAGTTTAACTTTTTTAATATATATAATTGTGTTTAACACTAAAATTTGTGTTGAAAAATCACATTACCCATAATGCTGTACAGAATTCCACCAATATGAGAATTGCAGCAAGGAAATTGTGCCAAAAGAGGTCTTTAGCTCTCGTGAAGCACCATGACATAATCGAGTTGGTCTCGCTATGCTCTCAAAATACATAAACATTTATATACATATATGGATATTTTGCAATAAATGTAATTTAAATATTTTTTTCTATAGTTATCAACAACATTCATTATGTCATTCGCAATGCTTCATGGGATTGCAGATCCGAACTGTCTTGTACCTTTGTCTTGTTGTCCGATTTTCAAATATTTTTGCGGCAAATAAAAGTTTATAATGTTGTGTTTCATGTCGTAGCTGGTTGGTTTGGTTCTTGGCTCTTTCATGAAGATTTTCATTGGAAAAATGAATGGAAAATACTTCTGGAACCAACGCTGCTAAAAAAAAAATGCATTCAGTTGACACTTTTGTTCTCTTGAACACATAGGATGGAAACCATGCTTTATTCACAAATTATTTATGTGATATACTAATTTTTCACATAAGTTAAATTCGCAACTTTGTATGGAAAAATAGCTACTGGCATGTTAATATACCGTGTAAAAACCTGACTCTACAGTGCCATGCTGAAGTGTGAAGTAATATCATCAGAGATTCCCTCATAGTGAGACACACAGTGCTTATCTCTAATCTCTATGAACTGCTAATTGAGTAATCACTCGAAGCTGTTTGAGCCATCTAGTAGACTGCCAAGATAAGCAAAACTCAGGTTAATCGGTACAAGGTTAAGGTTCATATCTCAGCTAGATGAGTGTTAACGTCAGGGTCATTATTGAAGCATTTGTCTGAGAGTGCGTGAGGGCTTACCGTCAAACAAAAGTCATGACTCGCATGTAAAATTGTCCAGCTAATGCATGTGATTTAATTTCACAGCATGCAACAAAACAACCTTCTTAACACCTCTGCTGGATTAAAGCAAGTGGGTTATTGCCTGGACAAAACAAAAGCCCTTCTTACACTGGCAAATTAATCAATGTACTGTTTTCAGAATACTAACAGATTTAGATCTGTTATAACTTTAAATAATATAATAATACAACATACCATTCAAATGTTTGGTAAGATTTGTTTTATGTTTTTGAAAGAAGCCTCTTGCTTACCAAAGCTGCACATATTTGATCATAAATGCATGTGATTTAATTTCACAGCATGCAACAAAACAACCTTCTTAACACCTCTGCTGGATTAAAGCAAGTGGGTTATTGCCTGGACAAATGGAGTGAAAATTGTGCTTGCTCTATTGTTCTGTAGTGTCGAGTATCACAAGGTGTTGTAACATCAGGAGGTCATTAAGGCATATTAAAACATCTGAGAGTGTTGACGGCTCTAAACAACAGCAGCTGTCTGCTACAACAGCGCAGTATCATCTAGATACATTACAAATACAAAAGCCCTTCTTACACTGGCAAATTAATCAATGTACTGTTCTCAGAATACTAACAGATTTAGATCTGTTATAACTTTAAATAATATAATAATACAACATACCATTCAAATGTTTGGTTTGGAGTGTTACAAGCTCTTGGTGCATAAAGAAGATCTGTAAAGTTACAAAGACTACAGTCTCAAATCCAAAGAGATATTCTTTATTAAAGTTCAAACTTGCCACGCCCTCCTAAAACGCCTCGTTTAAATACGCCCCCACTTGTCTACGTCA
>NW_015665829.1:179061-188411 GCF_001515625.1 Sinocyclocheilus rhinocerous | reverse complement strand
GCCGCAAGCCCGCCGGACGCTCCTTCGTCGAATCTGCCGGCCGCACCGTTCTCAAGTCCGCCGGCCGTTCCTCACTCTAGCCCGCTGAGTGTAGAGTAGCGCTTGTTGTTTGTCGTTTGTCCGATCACAAATGCAGACAAGGTTTTATGTTTACGCGGAGCGATACACAACGCGTAAAAACACAGTATAAGTCATTATAACCAGTAATTATGTCCCCACTGGATGCAACGAATGCCTCGTTTATAATGGGTTTTATTGGTTTTGTCTTCTCGTGCCGGGAGACACAGCATCACAGTATGGTAGGGGCGTAAGATTTCTGTCACACGCTTGAGGTATTCAGCCGTTCAACAACATAATGTTCTTTTTAGCAGCATCATATGACCCCTTTAATGCATCCTTTCTGAATAAAATTATATATTTGTTTTAAAACACATCTTGCTCACACAAACTTGAATGTAGTGTATTTTCTGTTATTAAAATACACAATAATATAATAAAAATTAAATATAGCATTAAGTAATATAACCTCAATTGTTTCTCCAGGTCATGTCCACCCAATATTTAGAACAGTGGGCAACCAATATGGGTTTTTTTAATGAATGATTTTGAAACTATTACATTTAGTCAACCTAATCCTGAATATTTGGTTATGCTCTCCTAGACAGCAATGAGATTAAATGGAGAGCAAATCACCCAAGTCTCAGACTCCACAGACTTTTAAGAAAAAGTAATCTCACATATGCCTCTTCTAGAGTTTCAGAAGAGATGTCACAATCTGTACTCAGATATGACAACATGCCAAAGTTTTCAGTAAAAAGATTCAATTTCAATATGAACATTTCTTATTATATTCTGTATAAACCAAATTATTCAAACTATGATATCATCATTTCCTTTTGACAGAGTTGATCAGAAATTATTTCATACTGTATGGTTGCTTTGTCAGCTCTTCCCTTCCTTGCTCTTTCCAGCATTGCTTCTTTGATACATATTCTGTGAGGGATTTGATCCCGCTGGCAGATTCAGGGCTGGTGATTCATAAGCTCTGTTACAATCCAAAAGCAGCATATAAAACACACTGGAGCAGTATTTTTGCTAATAGCCATGATTGCGATTGATAATCCTCTGCAGAGGAATAAAAACCAGTTTGGTCTGCCAGAAATATTAAGCTGTGCTGTATGAATATCAGCTTTTATGTGTGTGCTCTTTAGCTTGGCTTTGTGGTTGCTTTGTGGTTTCTAACAGGTTCTGAGTGATTTTTCTTAAAGGAGACATCGGATGAAGTTTTTTAGGTTTTTTTTTTTTGCATTTAGTAAGGTTTCTGGCATGTCTGCCGGCTCAAAAAAGCTGAAAAGAAAACATGCAGCCAGTTTGTTATGGGCTGTCTGAGTCTGAAACTGTGTCATCCAGTGAGATGTTTCAATTTTCAGCCGGTTTCTACGTAGATAGCTAGTTATTTGAATAAGACCACCTCCGAACCACATACAGAGTCCAAGGCATCAATTCACATGTCTTGTGTCGACACGCCCCACAGAAGAGAGGGGCGGGGTGAGCAGCAGCTCATTATCATTTAAAGAGAAATGCACTGAAACGGGTCGCTGAGAACAGAGCTGTTTTTGACCAGGTAAAAAGGGTGTTGTTTTACACTGCCACTGAGGAATTTAAACTGAAGTATGTTACAGACATTTTATGAAGACCCTAAAGAATGGAAAATGGGCATCTGATGTCCCCTTTAAAAATGCCGAAGCGCAGTGCCCTTAACACACATTAATTCCAAGCGTATCCCATCATGCATCATGTTTTGGAAATAAATCTTGAGACTTTTTGCCAAGAGCATGCAAGATGTCATGGAAACCTTTCCAGTGTAAGTTAAAAATTAACAATAATAAAATTAGATATTGCATATAATCTGATAGTAAAACATAAAATGTTGCACATTTTATTGGTGCGAAGATGAGTGTGTATTTTGTTTAACATTTGCAACTACTTTTTATCCCTTAATTAGAAGTACCACAAATTAAATTATTAAATTGTGATCTGTTATAGGGACTACTGAACAGACATTTAGAAGTTTATTTTAAAAATGCAAAGTATTGAAAATCAAAATAAAGCTCGGTACGAATTTTTACAACACAAGTGTGTTCCATCGGGTTATGAAAAGTTCTTCACACAAGAAATACATCATGTAAGTAGACAAAGTGTTGAAGTGCAAAGACCACAAGTGTTGGTATTTGGACAGGCCCCATAGTGGATGATATTGAGTGCACTCATTCAATCCCATAATGCACCGCAATGGCGAGTGTACAACCAATGCACACTCATCGGCTAGAGAATATCCATAATGCGCTGTGAGGGACAGGAGGAGGAAGACGAGCTGGGCCCACAGGCTTTGGTGGTTGTGGGGCCCGCCGTTTTTTAGTTGATATCTGGGGGCTTGCAGCAAAAGAGTGGGAGAGTCTGGTCCCAGCATAAACCAGTTCCTCCATTTTCTGTGAGAAGCTTAGAAGTGGAGATGTTGGAGAGAGGAATAATGTGTCTGGTGAGCGGGGCTCTAGCTTTGTTGTTTCCGGTGGCTGTGATATGTTGTCCTGGCTTCCCTGGCTGTTTTCCAGAAAGTCCAAGTATTCATTCGGACAACCGAATGAATACCCGCATCTCGCCAGAAGATGGCACCTGCAGCTGAATCATCCATCCATCCATTTTCCAAACCACTGGTCCAGTGTTGGTACAGTGTAATGTCATAAATTTAATTGATTATTAAATAGTTTAATTAAAGTAGTTAATGTATAATTTAATTAAGTTTCAAAAGATTATTAAACGTCAAGAACAAGCTGTGCCAAAGTGTCAGTTCTTCCGGCGCACTCAGTGTCATAATTCCCTCACTCGTCTTCATTCACTCCATCAACTGGACTCTATTAGTGGACTAATGTAGGGAATAGTGAATGAGGGTATAGGGGGCGATTTTGTCAGTTGCTGTGCAGTTGCTAATATTTTCTGGGTCATTGCTATGTGGTTGCTAACACACTGTATTCTGAGTGTTTTTTGTCTATTGCTACGAAGTTTATAGTGTGTTCTGGCTCATTGCTATGTGTTTGCATATTCTGAGTGATTTTTCCCATGCAGTTGCTAGTTTGTTCTGGGTGAGTTTTTTGTGCCTGTTTTATTGACAGTTATATTTCCATTATTTAGAAAAGTATCAGCACACTCCTCAACAAGTATGATTTGAGGTATCATTCATGTTTGTATCACAAACAGTTACAAATTGCACTTTAATGTTTAGAGTTAAGGGTTTGTTCAAATCAGTATGAGCAATAATAATACAGATGCTATTACGATAAAAAATACACAAACACACAGTATAAATGTACAATTCCAATAAGACTCTTGCCGTGTTTGTTTATCCTCTCAATCAGTCACTCCAGGCAGCCAGAAGTCCTCTGCCAGCAGAATATTTCCAGCGTCTGGCCCCGCGCTGACATCCGGTATCCCAGAGTTCCACTCTTAGCACAACGTTGATCTCCCACAGGGCCAAATCTATCTTAGTTTGCTCTCCTCCACTGGCCACATTACTGCAGAAGAGAGGGGACATGAGAGCCATTTCCTGTCCCGCGGTGTGCGTCTCAGCACGAGAGCCGTCTATCAATCCTGTATCTATGGAAGTTGATAAATCACTGGGGGATTCAGATTTCACATGGCTGCCAACAGCAGACACAAAGCTGGTGGCTGAGCAGGAGTCCATTGAGACTGGAGTGTCCTCAATGCATTGAGGTAAACAGACACACCAAGAGCGGTACAGAGGCAAACAGGATGCCATATTTGACCGTAAGTGCTGATTCAGACTATCTGATATCAAAGTCTGGCTGCGTGTGTCCTTCCTGAATGTGTGCAAGACAAACTTCTCCGGCTGTGTGTTTTTTACAAGATCCAATTTAGATTCATCTGACCTTTTTGCTGGCTTCTCATCATTCCTGTCCTGTCTGAATGTTTGTCTTCTTGCAGTCAGGTCCATATTTTGAGGATTGTCTGGCGAAAGCTCTGTGAAGGGGTTGAGACAGCAGAATGTGATCTCTTAAGAAGGATGGTGTTGTGTTCCTGTAGGGATGACTGCATGCTTATGGCATAACTATGACCTGTCTCTTCTGGAAATCAGATGCCTCACACCTTCTGCTATTGTTTGAGGCAGTGATGTCACATAAAATGAGATCATTGAAAGCCATATGTGGTCAGATTTCAACTTATGAAGTCTTTATCATCATAATATCAAGATAAAGCAATAAAAGTTCAAGTAAACTCAATGTTAAACATGGTTAAATAACACAATGGCTGAGTAAAGCGTTGAGGGATAAAACATTAGAAGCAAAATACTCAAGAGCTGCCAATTAATTATGCTTTCACAATTACAGAACATTGAACTTAAACTGTGTCAGAAATAATGACTGTTTCCTGTTTGTTACTGTTCAACAGGTAGTTTTGTTTCATCTTCAAGCTTTATGATTTGCTAATACACTCAGGCTGTGGTCGGATTTTTTATTTTTTTTCAAACAAAAGCCTATTTCAGTGATATCTGTCAGGTATTATGGATATTTTATGTGTGATTTTAATGAGAAAAAAGAAAATGACTTAGAGAGAGAGTGGAGTCACTCATTAATTTAGCAAATTGTCTATTTTTATTTTTATTTTTTTTTGTCATGTGACCAAATATTTGGAAAGTGGCCTTCATACAGTTGACTATGATTCAGAGGTGCATGAAAGGTGCATATTTTGCACGTTAAGTTTGTGGTAAAATAAATGTATACTTATCCAGGCCTAAAAATATATGCCATCCACATTGGTGCGTTGGTAGTTTATAAAATGGTGTTAGATACAGTACAAATGATTAAATAAAGAATTGTTTTTCTTATTTTAACTGATAGCAGGCATCCTGACATATAAGAGTATATGTGGCACAGCTTACCCCTCTCTCCTCTTCCCCCCTTATTGTTTGTCACTAAAATTATCAGCTGGAAATGTGGAGCTAGAGGGGAATAAACAAGCCGTCAGAATTCCTCAGAGCTTCACGCTGATGAGAGGTGTAACGGTGGCCTAATTTATAAAAGCAAAGCCGCTCTACATACAGGAAGTGTGTTTCTTTCAGATAAATATGATGTTGTGTCAGGATGAGCCCCATCCCTGTCAAAATAAGTGATTATAGTCAGATTGCACCTCTGTCTGAGCACATAGAGTCGCAATATCTCACACGGTCCTCAAGGCTTTTACAGAATTCACTTTCTGTAACACCCCACCTCAAAGAAGATACATCAGAGACTCACAGTGACAAACTCAATGTTACAGAGTGAAGAGAAGTCTCTCCTCAGACGTGGTCCTGTTCAGATATTTTGTTCTTCTTCACTGGATTTATTACCTGCAGGGTTCTCATCACAAGAAGCTTCTGTAACTTTCTTCTTGGTGTTGATTTGTTGACAGGGTTCTTCAAAAATCTTCAACATCAAATCGCTTGGTGTTCCTGAAACAATACCATTCAAAAGTTTGAGATCAGTAAGATTTTTTTTTATTTTTTTTTACAATTTTCTGAAATAAATTGATGCTCCTTTCAGAGCAAGGACCCATTAAAGTGATCAAAAGTGATGAAAGAATTTTATACTGTTCTGTTTAACAGTTCTCCGTACCAGTGCTTCTTAAACCTGTCCTGGGGACCCCCAACCACAGCACATTTTGTATGTCTGCCTCATAGTCTACATCCAGTTCAAGTTTTGCAGACTGAGCTCATGAGTTGAAATCAGGTGAGTTAAATGAGGGAGTCACAAAATATGCAATGGTTGGTGGTCCCCAGGACAGGTTTGAGAAGCACTACTCTATACTGTTAGAAATTCTATTTCAAATAAATATCTTTTTCAGTCATGAAGCTGAGAGATTGCATACATACAACCTGCTAGCAATCACATAATTTACTGATTAGCCTCTGCTGATTCTGCAGCCAGTGAGATTGCTTGCTCAACATTTAAATAGTCTAATAGATGATATTCCAGACAATATTCAAAAAGAATTGCAAACTGTATTTGCAGTTTCGTTTTCAATTTGTGAATGCATACATTGTGACATAATCCAAACGCAATTGCAAATTGTGCATTAGTGTTTCCATTTTCTGTTTCCTGTATGTAACATGTCTGCCAAATTAGCAAATGGAAACACAAAGTCCATTTGCAATTGCATTTCCAATGTCTTACATGTTATGATTCTGTCATTTTGGAATAGCAATTGAAAATCACCCATTTGCTATTTCACTTTATCCGCGTCCTGCTCCAACCCTCACAAAATTCAAATGGGATCGCAATGCCCATTGCAAAAGTTCACTTCAAGCATGAACAAAGTGGTGTAGATGAGTTTGAAGTGTTTGACAAAACAGAGCAAACGGAAAGAGAAAGCGTGATCCATATTATAGCTCTTTATATGAAGCATACAGACTTTATTCAAGCCACAGTTAAACGTTTTGATGAAAAATGCACAATACATGATCTTTCAGCCTAGGATGAAGTCATTAACAATAATTTGGGACAAATATAATGTGATTTAATGGAAAACTAGTGAGTGGTGCTCTGCGGTGCGTACAGACGCCAAGTGGTCCCTCAAGTACCCATAGGCCTACTTATAGAAAATTTTTATTTTAAAGACTGTGCTTCTCATCCAGTGTGCGGCCTTCTTCAGTTATGAGGTTCCACAGATGTGTCTTCATTTCTTCTTAACATTGCGTGCAACCAGAGCAGTCTTCTTTTGTTTGTTTGCAGGTGATGAATATTTAGTTCCAGGTTTGTAGCTTTGCTTTGCTTGAAAAATTACACAACAGTTTTAAGACGTTTTTGTTGCAAAAATAGACACATTTATTGGATATTTGTTCCTATTTTCCTCATAGGAATTAATAAAATGGGTGCGTCCACAAATTGAAAATGCAATTGCAAATACAATTTGCAATTCCTTTTGAATATTGTCCGGAATGTCATTCCATATAAAACTATTCCAAGTATTGTCATGATTGAAATTGTTGTTTTGAGCTTACTGTTCTTGTGACACTGAAGACTGGAGAAATGATGCTGAAAATTCAGCGGTCACACCAGATCCTGACTGGTTTATGGACCCCCCCCGGACCTCCCAATACAGTAAAACTGCACATTTTAGAGTGGCCTTTTATTGTGGCCAGCCTAAGGCACACCTGTGCATTAATCATGCTGTCTAATCAGCATCTTGGTATGCCACACCTGTGAGGTGGATGGATTGTCTTGGCAAAGGAGAAGTGCTCACTAACACAGATTTAGACAGATTTGTGAACAATATTTGAGAGAAATAGGCCTTTTGTGTACATAGAAAAAGTCTTAGATCTTTGAGCTCAGCTCATGAAAAATGGGGGCAAAAACAAAAGTGTTGCGTTTATAATTTTGTTCAGTGTATATTCACAAAAAAAAAACAGTTTTTTTATTGCAGTAATATATAATAATATTACTGTTTTTACTGAATTGTTTTCTCAAATAAATGCTGCCTATAAGGTCATAAGAGACTTATTTCAAAAACATTAAAACATTTTACTGATTCCAAACTTGGCAACCAGTTCCAGCCCTAACCTTAAATCAAAGGGAAATTACTTATTGAACACAGGATTTTGATCCAGGAATGTGTGCTACTTGGGTTAATCACACTGTGCAAGCATAATCAATGAGGATTGGACATTCTGTGACTTTCAGAGTGCATTTGATCATTTGCCAATTAGAACAGTTTGTATGAAAATCTACTCTGCTATAAAACAGAAAATACTGCCAAATCTCCTGTGGTCCAACATCTGCTTAAGGATGATAGGTAAGCTTTTGATTTAATATGCAAAGTATGTAAATTTAACAAGGTACTGATTTATTGTATTGTGTGTCATCTTTTCACTCATGCGCTACAACAGATTGCATAATGCTGTGTCGGCATAATGCATTAAAAGCTGTTCATTCAATCTTACACAAGCAGAACTGTGGCAGGCTGCTGATCTGATTAATGTAAGAAAACATATAATGATAATTTCCGTTTATTATATGTGCATGTTTGGATTCTGGACTAGAATTTTTTCATAGTTCTCTATAAGGTCATTGAAATGCCCTTCATGTAGGCTACTTCTGCCCAGTCCTACAGAGAGAGTGAGAAGTTCAGCTCTACATCGATGAATGTCACAGATTAATGAATATCAGTATTCATAAAGCTCATCAAAACTCAAAATCTCTTATTCATGTGTTGATGTTCATTCATCCTTGCCACGACAAGCTGAAATATAAATAAATGAGTAAATAAATGAGTAAAAAACGCATATACTTACATTGAAGGACTGACCTGAGCTACTGTATATCTACTGTAGAGACTAGAATATCACAGGGACTTGAGTGTGAGCTAATAAGTAATCACTTGGAACACCTAGCAACCACATAGCAACATGCTTACAACCATGTAGAATATCTTTGCAACTGCATAGCATCACCCTGGTCCTTGACAACCACCTGCAACTCCTTAACATCATGGCTGCAAGTTTTGTATGGACAAACATCACTCACATTTTCTTCTGAAAATTTAAAAATATAGTTTAGGATTTTTCAGGGAAATAAAACAAAAAACTATATAATGGCATTAAGCCGTCCATGACATGTGGTGAAAAATCAAGATATCGTGGCCTCAAATCCATAATTTGGTCCCATGACTTATTCCTTCATTTTAGTTCAATTGTGGTCATGATTTAAATAAACTAAAACTCGGGATTTAATTATTAATACGTGACCACAATTTAATTAAATCGAGGGAACAAATTAGTACAACATGGCCACAATTTAAAATGAGGGAACAAATTAATAAAACTTGGCCAAGATAGAACTAATGCTGCGTTCCATTTGTACTCGGAAGTTGGAAATTCTGAGTTCCCAGTAAGACAGGGGTTTCCAACCTTGGTCCTGGAGGGCCGGTGTCCTGTAGAGTTTCGTTTCAACTTGCCTCAACACACCTTCCTGGAAGTTTCTAGTATGCCTAGTAAGACCTTGATTAGCTGGCTCAGAGCTAAACTCTGCTAGACAGTGGCCCTCCAGGACCGAGCTTGGACACCCCTGCAGTAGGACTTTTAACTTGAACAACCCCCTTAAAGGGGTGGTTCAGTGTTTTTTTTTCTAGGCTTGATTGTGTTTATGGGGTGCAGTCTAACATAGTTTTTTAAATTATTTTTAAACATAATTTTAAACATTATTTTTCACATAATTTACCTTTATTCCACACCGCTCTGTCCCTTCTCTGAGAAACGCGCTGATCAATTTCCTGCTTTTATGAAGCCCCTCCCTCAGAAATAG
>NW_015665829.1:165429-178962 GCF_001515625.1 Sinocyclocheilus rhinocerous | reverse complement strand
TTGTTGTAGTCCCTACCAGCCATTTTTGTAGGCATTAAACTGCCAGAATTTTAAAAGATATCTCCGTTTGCATTGAACTTTCAGCTTCGTAACTTTGCAGATATTGTTTATGCTCAAACAGCAACATTACACACTAACTAACGTTAAAAAAGTGAAATCGCAATGAACCACCCCTTTAAGTGAAAGTTCTTTCTCGGAAACTTGGAGGAGCTGCAACACTCCTGGCTTCAGAATCAAAAACGGCTGCTCAGTGCATCAACAGAAGAGAAACAGTGGTAACTTATTGTTTATTAGCACTTCTGTTTGTGTGTCTCAATAAACCCAGTGGTGCACAAAATACTATCCAACGTCTATCTGCGTACATGATTCTTCAGTACTATCTATGCAATATACAGTGTTTTTACATTTTTATTGCCTGTTGCACTAACAATGGACACGTCCATCTTGGTTTTTTGTCTTTTGTACTGGAAGCAGAGATGGTCTTATTATTGAGAGATACCAGGATCTGCGAATCTATCCTTTGGAGAAAGCATAACAGCAAACTTGGATGTGCCTTTATAACTAATCATTTACAGTCTTGACATCATTGAATTTCTGACAGTTGTGCGACAGCCAATCACTGGTTTTTGTTTTTTTTAATTCTAACTTTTTTAAACTGTCTGTCTTCTCTAATAAAACTGCATTTTTTCGGTGTATACTCCAAAAATAGATCAATCCAAAACAAATGTTCGATGGAAAACATGTTGAAGATACTATGGAAGTCAATGGCTATCGTCAACTGGTTGGTCACCAACATTCCTCAAAATATCTTCTTTTGTGTTCAACAAAAGAAAGAACTCATACAGGGTTGAAACAACATGTGGTGAGTAAATGGTGACAGATGACTACCACATTTTGTGGTGAACACCACATTTTCCAGTTTTATATGAATGGATTTTAGTACTTCTTTATTCACTGCATCACCTGTGGACAGTTTTAAGCACACCTGCGGATACAGTAGCTGCAGACTTTCTCTAGCCTCATATGCACATGGACAACCTTTGCTGTTTGTTCAGCCAACTTTAGTCAGACTGCTGTCACATCTGGCTGTGAGTGCTTGTGGAGAAAGAGTTTCGAACTGGCAAAGTGTGGGCAGGCTACGGTGAGTAGAAAAGATCCGTCTTGGCATTTCACGCTTGTTGTTTTCTCCAAGCAGCCTCAAGCACACTGCTTTCCTGATGTGATGCATTCGGGGAACACTGAGTGGAGTTTGGGGACAGGTGTTGGAACGCTGGGTGTCTGTCCCAGGGCTGTCTCGCACGACTCCACTGCAAGGTTAATCTGAGGACTATACAATCTAGTCAGTCCCTGTGGACTGCTGCTGGTCTGACACTGGAAAATGCATTGATAGCTCAATAGCTATTTTTTTCCTCTGTTTTCTTCCAGCAGCCTAAATATTCATTATTAAAAGCTTTTTGGCTGATGTCTCTTTCACGGTGTCAATGCGCTCCTCAAGGGAGGGTTGTAGGCAAACATGCATAATGCATGTGAAGTGTAATCTCACATTGGCAATCACTCCATCCCTCCATCCGTCCTCTGGCACTGGACGAGACCGCAGGCTCTGACGTAGGGCTGCATTCTTACTTAAGAGATATTTGCTAGGATGTACTCAAGTGTAAATGTGATCATAAAATGGTGTCTCACAAGGACAAGCAATCAATCAAGCATCAAGTAAATAAGTTTCTTGCATGGTTCAATTTTGTCTCACAAAATAGATATTTAATTATGTTTAACTGTATTTTCATTAATTGTATTTTTATTTCATTTTTATATTCTAATTTATATTAAATGCTTATTTAATTTAGTTTAATTGTATTTTATTTTATTTATTAATTTTTATTTTTATTTTTATTAAAACATAACTATTAATTTTATTAAGGGCATGTTTGTTTATTTTTGTATTTTTATTTAATTACGTTTTGTTTTTTTTTGCTTTATGTGTGCAATATTTTGCCCCCAGTATGCATATAAAGCAACTTTTTTTGTGAATGAAAATAAATGATCAATTTAAATCAAGATTTGAACTTTGTCACTATAATAAAATAAAGACTACTATAAATTGTTTTTGGTAAAACACATTAAATGATAGATAGATGGATGGATGGATGGATGGATGGATGGATGGATGGACGGACAGATAGATAGATAGATAGATAGATAGATAGATAGATAGATAGATAGATAGATAACATGAGCTCCATTTTAATATAGCCTAAATAAATAATAAATGTATAATCATGATCACTGGCACCTTAACTGATGAATTCTTGGAATAACAGATGAAATATAGGGGGAAATGGATTTATGGTTAATTTGGGGGTTTAAATAGCCTATATGATTATCTGATAATCTGTGATATGATGTTACTGTATTTGTGCAGTAGGCCTATTAGTGTAGGTACTGTACATGTGTAGGCTAATCGTATTTGTAATGCATATTCTTTTATTTTTGTTATCTGAATTGGAACCACTCGAGCATCTTCATGATAAAATAACGCACCTGTAGGGGACGCTAGTGGAGTCTACAGTATTCACTACTAAGTGAACATAGCAGGCTTTATGTTGCTGTCAGAGCGTTCGCTGTATGCTTTGATACGCCTCGTGCACGTGTGATTGGCTGTGGGGCCAGTGGGCGTGGTTTGAGCAGCGCTTCGTTCATATAGAGCAGGAAGCGCTCGACCACAGAGAAACAGAGGGCTTGAGGAACGTGAGCGAGGGCTGATGTAGGGTGCTTAGAGAGGAGGACAGTGAGAGCTGTTTGTAGTGCTTTTCGTACAGGACGGGTAGACCAAAGACAAAACACCTCTCCAAAATGCTCTGCCATGTAACTCGACCGGACGCGGTGGTGATGGAGATTGAAGTGGACGCAAAGGCGAACGGAGAGGACTGTCTGAATAAGGTAAGATGATGAATGAAACAATCCTCAATGTGAAATAGATGTGATGTTTATTATTAAACGTTTGTGAAGCGTGCTTTTTGTCCCATCAGCCCTAGTGCATTACTATAGGAAATAAGCACAAATGTTGAAAAACAAAAGCTGTTGCCTGAGCGCGGAATGAATGAGTTTATATGAAGCACATGGAAACTTAATATCAACATCAATCTGTGAGATTGTTGATCTCACGCGTTTATTTAGGTAAACATGCGTAGTTGTATTTAGCATGTTCTTAAAGCATTTTTAAGTCAGATTCGAGCATTTCTTTCGTTAGATCATTCAGACAAATAATCAAATGTTATGCTTTATATATAATTCTGTTGTCCCCCCCACCCCCCCAAAAAAAAAGATCTTGCATGATTATTAACAGATACAGTGTGTTGAAGGTTAAACGTTTACGTTATTATTTTCAGAGAAAGATACATTTGGATACTCTGAACAATAGTGCGTGCATGTGTGATGGCATGCTGGAGGTTACTAAAGTTCATTCGCTTCAGCAGCAGATGTTTGGCCCGTGTATGGAGATACTACACCTCCAAAGTAAATGACAAAGTGAAAGGTTTTTCGACACGTTATAGTTTTTAATAAATGTTTTAGGGACATCTCTGAAGTTGTATGTCTGATTTTACAGAAAACGCAAACGTTTTATTCTAGCACTAATTTAGAAAACAGAAATAAAATTAGAGGAGGGGAATGTTGCGTTTTCATGACGATGTAATGAGGCTTAAATTAGTTAATTAATTTCGCTTGTGTAAGCAAGCATGCCATCTCAGGATAACATAACATAGTAGTGCACACTAAAGGCTTTATTTCCGCCTATAGCATAGTAGTATGCTATAGCCGGAAATAAAGTTTCTACAGTTCATGAAAATATCCTGAGATGGCATGCTTACACAAGCGAAATTAATTCACTAAGGCATAATTTTGTCTCACCGGACTTCAGATTTGCCCTATAAAGGGATTTTCTCGCCTCTATTACATTACTGAGACTCTGGGGGGAAATAATCACCTCAGACTCTTGGTAAAATAAAAATCTAACCCATTGTTTGTTTTTGATCTTGATTTGTTCAAATAAACCACAACATGTTATCTGAATTAAGCTTATATTGTAAAATAAATACATTTAGCTAAGTTTATGGTTAAAGGAAATGTTCATCCACAAATAAAGATGAGTAAATGATGACAGAATTCTCATGTTAAAAAAAAAAGCAGAAAATGATTTATGTGACACACAAAAAGAGATGTTGGGCAGAATGTCCAGGCTGCTCTTTTCCACACAATGAAAGTTGATGGGGACAAGTAAACAGATTCTGATTTTTAACATAATGTGATTCTTTGTTGGTGACAGGTATGTCGGAAGCTGGGAATTATTGAGGTGGATTACTTTGGGCTGCAGTTTTCTGGCAGTAAGGGAGAAAACCTGTGGCTGAACCTGAGGAACAGAATCTCCCAGCAGATGGACAATCTCACGCCCTGCAGACTACGGCTCAGAGTAAAGTTCTTTGTGGAGCCTCACCTTATTCTGCTCTAATGAGGCTCAAATTAGTTAATTAATTTCGCTTGTGTAAGCAAGCATGCCATCTCAGGATAACATAACATAGTAGTGCACACTAAAGGCTTTATTTCCGCCTATAGCATAGTAGTATGCTATAGCCGGAAATAAAGTTTCTACAGTTCATGAAAATATCCTGAGATGGCATGCTTACACAAGCGAAATTAATTCACTAAGGCATAATTTTGTCTCACCGGACTTCAGATTTGCCCTATAAAGGGATTTTCTCGCCTCTATTACATTACTGAGACTCTGGGGGGAAATAATCACCTCAGACTCTTGGTAAAATAAAAATCTAACCCATTGTTTGTTTTTGATCTTGATTTGTTCAAATAAACCACAACATGTTATCTGAATTAAGCTTATATTGTAAAATAAATACATTTAGCTAAGTTTATGGTTAAAGGAAATGTTCATCCACAAATAAAGATGAGTAAATGATGACAGAATTCTCATGTTAAAAAAAAAAGCAGAAAATGATTTATGTGACACACAAAAAGAGATGTTGGGCAGAATGTCCAGGCTGCTCTTTTCCACACAATGAAAGTTGATGGGGACAAGTAAACAGATTCTGATTTTTAACATAATGTGATTCTTTGTTGGTGACAGGTATGTCGGAAGCTGGGAATTATTGAGGTGGATTACTTTGGGCTGCAGTTTTCTGGCAGTAAGGGAGAAAACCTGTGGCTGAACCTGAGGAACAGAATCTCCCAGCAGATGGACAATCTCACGCCCTGCAGACTACGGCTCAGAGTAAAGTTCTTTGTGGAGCCTCACCTTATTCTGCAGGAGCAAACGAGGTACGTACACTGAAAGTTGTGACTGAAAACATTTCATCATCGTCTGTGAATAGAGACATTTTTAAACTTCCGTTTAAATACTGTGAGAATAGATTTCAGAAGAAGAACGACATCTGAGCATGTAGGTGTATGAATGTTTTGTGTGATATTAGTGGAAGTAAAGCCATTTCTCCTCCATTCACTGTGTCTAATGTAAATTCCATGCCCGACTTGTGCTATATCTTGTTTTTGGAGTGTGCCTGTGTTCAGATATAACCGCAAAAAATCTAGGGCATGTTACATATTAAATATTCATTTAACAACGCTGGTTTTATGAGCGTTCTTTCAGCTTCACATCAGCTGAAGTCATGTGTCTCGGGTAGAGAAAGAGCACTTTGCACAGTAGCCTGTAAAGTTTTTTTTTTCTCTCGGTACAGTGGTTTGCCCTGTAGTAACCCTGCTACCTGTGGGTTACTGTAGGTCGTTGTGCTATGAGTGGCAGCAGGAAATGTGATCCCCTGCTCAAAGGCTCCTACCCACAGAGACTGAGCTGGCAGAGTCACCACCAACTCGTGCTCTTTTATTCGCTGTAACTGTGGAGTTTTGTTACTTTTCTTGGTTTGAGACCAATGTGGAGCACAGCTTAAAGGACACAAGTTTACAAGATAAACTCTAGTAACAGCATATGTGGCATTCATGACCAAGTTATTTTAAAAAAAGTTACATTTAAAGTATAGTAAAACACAATAAATGTTACAACACGCATTGTTTCAAAAGTATAAGCACAAGACTTAAGAGGATAATTCACCAAAAACGAAAATGCTTTTCATTCACTCACCCTCATGTTGTTTCAAACCTGTATGACTTTCTTTTGTGGAAAACAAAACAAGGTATTTTGAAGAATGTTGGTAACCAAACATTTTTGGTGATCATTGAGAAAAAGCCGTTTCTTGAAATGTCACTTTCTCTCGGCTGAACAGAAAAGATAAGTAATACAGTTTTGCAACCATGAGTAAATAATCATTTCTTTGGGTGAACTGTCACTTTAAGAATTATGTGCAAAGACGAGACTAGTGTGATAGAATCGCTTATCCTTGTCCGTTTAGTTGTACCCTATTTTCATATGCATCTTGTATTCTTGTAAAGAATCATTGTTAACTAAAATCATTTTTGTTAAATGAAATGACTAAATATTAGATGAAAAGCTTAAACTTAAAAATATTACCTTTGTAGTTAACTGAAAACTTAAACTGAAATTACTAAAACTTAAAACTACATAGAACTGTTATATAAATATGAAAAAACTAATATAAGCATGTTACAAAATTACTAAAACTTGAAAACTGAAAATACAAATTTAAGAATTCAGAATTGTTTTTTTAATAAATACTATAAAAGTATATAAATAACACTAAAATAACGCTGGTAGGAATTCATATAAGTGCTTTAAAAATCAGAGCTTCACATTTTAACCCTCAAAAGTGCAACTGCTGTTTGCTTACAAACAAGGTTGGTAAGTGATTCTGTCACTTTAGTCTTGTTGTTTTGGAAATAGTATATTTTAACATCTATTGTGTTAGCCTGTGTACTTTTATTATAAGTCCCAGACTGTAACCACTGTTTACTGTAATAGAGTTAATTTTTTTGTGTGGTAAGGGACATTCTGCCAAAAATTCTCTACGGATTTCCATTCCTGTATTTCTCGGAAATTAAATTGCCCATTATTTTCCCTTTCTTTTCTGAACCAAAATTGAAGAAATTAAAGCTTTGGATGGGGTTCTGCATTAACAATTCAAAAATGAAATTAAGCCATCAGTCCGAGGTTTTGAAGCACTCCAGGAGTCAACTTCCTCCCCAGAGATAGATTGACTGGGTAGTTAGGTCCTCCTCCGGTCTCTGCTTTTGGAGCCCTGCGTTCTGTGTTCTACTGGGGCCTTTTCAATAAAATGAAATGGGCTTGCATGCCAGATCCCACTGGCACCCCATATCCATGTGTCCTCTGGGCAGAGCGACTCTGGCAGGGCAGTGTGCATATGTATGCTTGCTTCCGTTTCCTGGACCGTGTCCTTTTTTGTAATTTTTAAAAGCCACTTTTTTTTGGTTTAGATGGTCTTCTGGTGACCTGAGGGAGATTAGTGAGGGTCACTGACAGATGGCGGACGGGAAGATTGAAGGATTTTTGGGGGGGAGAAAGTTGGACTAGCAATTAAAAGTTGCACGCGTTTCGACTTCTTGATGTGGGGTGGAGGGACGTCACACCCCCAGAGCCGCCACATGTAATTTTATTCAAGCTGTTAAGGCACCCTGGACGGCCTTCCAAATGGGCACAAAAACTGCTTACAGTGTGTGAAAGTGTGAAGGCTGACGTGTTAGGAAAATTGGAGATGGCGGGGATTGAGACTTTGTTTCTCAGTCGACATCACGATGAAAGCGAAGCTTTGATCAGGCTGAGATTGAATATTTGGAAGAGAAAATGTGTGGCACATTGAATAACAATGAACACAGTCGTTGTGCACTATATGTGGCAGGAGCTGGCAGTGTTCAGAATGGAACATTAGCATATTGCTTGCTGCACAATGTACATTCAATAATGCCTTTTTATAGAATGTGGGAAGATTATACATTCATAAACACTTCAAACTGTAGAATGCTACGCTGTCACATGACCTCATAGTAGTTTTTTTTTTCTCCCCCACAAGTGGCATCCAGCTATTGGAGAAAAGAGTTTTGTGTAAAAACAGCCTTAGCCAGGAGAATGTGAGAAATTGTGGCTAATATTGCTTAAAAAGTACACTAGCATTTTAAAAGTTTGGGGTCATTAAGATTTTAAATTAAGATTTTGTCTCTTGCTCACTTAAAATTAACCATTTTCTATAGGAATTGGTGATTGTCTGATATGTGTGTGTGTGTGTGTGTGTTGTCTGATTGATAAAATATATATTTAAAATGATTTTTGATTTTAGTATTTCATTTTGAATAAATTTAGATGAAATATTATAGAATTTTAATATCTGCCATTTGAAAATAATTATCTACTAATCATATCAGCCAGAATTGTAATATTCCTGCATTCCTCTAAAAACACAAAGTATGAAACACTCTCTTTTTGTCAAAGTAAACCGTACAAGAGTAATAGACTAATTGAAGAAAGTGTTGTCCATAGCAGAATATAGATGGCTGCCTGGCATTTCTGAGTGTAATGCAGGCTGCTGTCGCATGAAAACAGCCCTTTGTTCACTCTTTGGCACTGTTGTAGATTTGTGTGTGTGCACATGCATGCATGATGCGACCCAGCCTCCAGCTACAAGGGTCATGTTCCCTAACCTTGTTTGTGCAATAACCTCTGCCCTGCTTCAACACTGCATTCCACTGCTCATCGCATTGACTGGCAGTGATGGCATGCATTCACCACACACTCATACAAATGCACCCCGAAGCCACATGGTTTTCCCCACAGAATCTTTTTAATTGGAATCGTGTATGCACATGAAGACTGTCATTCTCTCTCATCATTTTGTGTCTGGTACTTTTGATATTATCTTTGAAACCGTGTGAACATCTTGCAGCATTAATGTGAACGAACATCCCCAGAGAACCAAAGCCATTCCAGAGAACCAAAGTGCTGATTTACAACTGAAAGTGAACTCATGAGCACACATGCACATTATGAACAGGCGCAAGAGGGGTTGATTCAACCTTTGCTGGAAGAGACAAAAAAGTACTGTGACAGAAATATGGTTCAGTGACCGTATGGAATTGGTAATTCCATAGTACTGATTGGTTACCATATTTGTGTATTATATTGTTGCTGTAACATACTTAAGTCAACATATAACAGCCTTTACAAGTCATTTTGCTTGTGTGATATGGCATATTTCTGAGGGAAATGGGTATATAATGGAAAAAGGGACGGGACTAATATTTATCCTTCAGGAATTGATTGGGTCTTGAAAAAAAGTGGGGATTACTGACCAAGGGGTGGTCAAGGGGTGATACTTTTTTCATGAGTATGATAAATATACTTTCTGACTTTCTGATTGCCCATAACAACAAGCAAAAGATTTGGTGTGCCTTGACAGATTCTGGAGTCGGAAATGTCAGAATGAGAAAGGGCCGCGCACCGACCCCTGCTGCACCTCAGCTCCAGTTCAGGACTAGAACTCTGCTCGGGATTTCACACTTTCGCTACTTCCTTTCTATCTCTGTCTGTACTGTTACGTAAGATGCACTAAACAGTGCACAGGGCTCTGAATGCTGAAGAGCCGATTATATAAGACCAAGAGCGGGCCGAATGTAACAGCTTCTGCTTCTGTAGTCCATTATTATGACAGTTCCTCATGTTCATTATTATAAGTGCATCTTCCAAAAATAGATCCTTATACTTCCTCGGTGGAGAGAGAAGAAATTTTTACTAGTACAGCAAAAGAGATTCGGCACAAATTACTGTTTTCAATGTTTGGACGTCTATGTTCTCGGTTTAAATTACGAGCTGGGGAAAATCCTCAAACAAGGCACAGTTTAAAGATAACCACCGGCCTTGAGGGCCTAATCCTGCTTACAGAATTACTGGATCCTTTGAGGATCAGAGCCACCCCACCTCTTCTCCCAACCACAAACACTCACATGTTAAATAAATGCCACCCCCCAAAAAAGCATCTCTTAATCTGCCCTGCTCTATTTTCAGAAAGCTTAATCAGACGTGATGATCACAATCACGTCAAATCAAGTGTTAGCTGACATGTTTTTAAAACTCTTTCGGACTACGCCACATTCTATCTCCAATTCAGAGATGAATGCCGCTTCGTTTGACAGAGTAAATAGACTTGAGTCCCGCTGTCGCAAACACTTGCGTTTTTCATCTATATTAGAGGTCGACCGACATGGGTTTTTCACTGGCCGATGCCGATATTTAGAAATCAGGGCAGCCGATGGCCGATATATGATGCCGATTTTTTTTTTGGCCGATGTTTGGCCGATTTTCTTTTTCTTTTTTTCTTTTTCTCCCTTCATCTCATAAAAGTGAGTTTGAGTAAATGATTATTGCAGGGTACAATATAGTAATAGTAGTAGTAGCCTAATTCAGAGTAATAATACATTCAAGTGCTTAAGGCTCAAATCTTAAGCACCTTCTCAAAACAGTTGAAGCATGCTTTTTGCTTATGTTTGCTGACAGACACCAGTGTTTCCCACAGACTTGCAAATGCAAATTCATTCTCTGCCAGCAGGAGGCGCTGTTGGAGCGGGAGATATAGCGGTTTTCCCGGTAACCGCTGTAATCAAATAAGCACTGCGCTCACAAACCCTACTTTATCAGGCATTACAGGAAAGACGAAATGAAAATGACACCGAAGCTTTTCTGAAGACGGTCGGTTCTTTTCAAAGATACATTCATATAGAAACACCAGCGCTGCATTTTAATTTTGAAACGTGCAGTGCTCAGTTTATTCAACGAGGTAATAACTCAATGTATGGGAAACACTGGACACTGCTATAAGTCAAATGGCCAAGTGATAACAAAAATAAAAGAGTTCACACATATTACACAGCCTGCTGCTCATAACTGCTTAAGACTGCACTGGCCACGAGCGATGACATCGTGGATGCTATTGTTGGACCTTCACACACATTTCGTGAGGAAAGTTAACGGGCACGTTATAATCAGCCCAGAAGTTTCGTCTGAATTGCATGTTTCTACTTTCTCACGCAAATGACTTGTTGCACTTATGAATATGATAACTTTCCGGCATCAATTCTAGTAGGGTAAAACGTAATTACGCTTTCGAAACGGTCTGTTTTGCCCTGCCATCATTAGCTGAAGCTGTGTGTGAACCAGAAGCGGCTGCAGAGTGTGAGTTGCTCCGTCTCTCACACAGCCAGAGAGAGATTCTCCGGTGTTCCGCAACAACGCTTAGCTGCCTGCAGATGCGCCTGCCTATAAATCGGACTAATTTGCAGCACAATCGGCCGATGCCGATTAATTAAAAAATGCTAAAAATCGGTCGACCTCTAATCTATATTCCTGCAATGCACCATTAAAATCAGTAGATTTTGACAGTGTGTAGAGGCCTCAATGCTACCTTGCTGAACCTCATTAACCCATCCTGGAGGCCACTTTTGGCTGAAAGAGCAGTTTGTTTGACTATGTATGGCTAACGTTTTTTGTTGTTATGTGGGGAGAAAAAAGGTAATTAGTGAATAGTCAGCACTCTGCTACGGTTGCATGCTCATGATTACGCTGTAGCTAGTCTTTATGGCATGCAATGCGTGCCAGGCTTGTGTAAAGATGCCTGTATTGTTTTGGAGGGCTGGAGTGTTTAGCATTCTCATCAGGACTGAATGATCCTGTTGATCCACAGAGGCCAGCACCATTAGCAGAGGCACAGCGCACTTTAAATAAGGGCTCTTTTAAACGTTAATCTGTGCACTGGTTTAGCTTCAGCCCATTGGGAAGAACAGCGAATAATGTTTATATGATTAGTGCACATGCTCTTACCCAGGTTATTTGGTTCTCGTTCAGAAACATGAGAACATCCACCATGCTCTCATACTTGCAACACCACTGGTTTTCTTTATGCCTGCAAATATGCAAAACATGCTGCTGTGATCTCAGGTCTTGTTATCTTCACAGTCAGGGCCCTGGGTGTTGTCAGCAGGAACTGGTGAGTGGGTGCTATTCAGGGTCAACATGAGCACGAACGGACAACTACAGAGACAAACCTCTCGCCCTACATCCAATCCTAACAACAAGGTCACCAGCAATCCCAGTAAGCTCCTGATTACCTCCTTATGGAAGGAAGACTATGACGCACAAGATCCTCCTGAAGCTTCATATATGGACCACAAAACAGAAGCCTTAGCTTTGCATATAGCACACATGCATTGAGAAGCTGCGGTGATAACATAGGAAATGGTTTGCAAACAAAAAAGATCCCATTCACATATTTTTTGCATTCCTTTATTTCCATTCTTGTCCTATTCCAGACCTCAAACACATTAAAAATGGCCATCAGTGTAGCACAAATAAACTTTTCAAAAGTAGTCCTGTGGTTGGTAGGAAACGTTTTGAAAATTAGCTTGGACCATATTATCTGCACCCACCGTTGAATAAGTCACTTCAGACCAACTCAAGCTTTCATTGGTAAAGTGTAAAGATCCTCCTTTATTCAGTATCTCTGAGGCAGATTTTGGTCTGATGGTTTTAACTTCATTAGGGCTTTTTACTTTTTGGTTCTTATTAAAATGAAGTGAGGCGAGATTTATGGGACTTTTTTTTTTGTGAGATCTGTTTTTCACTTGTTTCTTGCCACAAATATTTCTGACTCAATGCTAAATTACTTGATTGTTTTCTGAGGCTTATTTCATTCATTATTAGTGTAATATTTAACAGTATATACATTCATATGCAAACCTGAGGTGTGAAATTCTATCAAAAGATTTTAATATTAAGCTTTGAGCTTGCATCTTGCTCTCTTTCTCTTGTTTTAATGGCCATTTTATGAATTAAAGCACTAGACCTCTATTGTCTTACTGTGTTTACTGGCTTATATGTGCTTCGATATTAGCAGAACAGGTTTAACCACATTTTTGGATGAACTATATTAACCTACACCTTTGAGCTGAGTGTGAATTACTCAGAAATTATGTTGGGTTGTCTCCGCATTTAATTTTGTGGGAGTTTTTTCAGCCTACGGTTTGCAAAGTTGATTCAGAATGCATCACTTACCAGAGGCGGTTGCTCACAAAGCATGTCTTTGTTTGAATGACCGATTTTATCTGTATTTACTTGCGTGTTTGGGCGAATGATGATTAACACTGTGGGTTAGCGAGGAGGTGTTTACCTGTGATGCATAGAGCTGGTGGCAGGGTTTACTAGAGTTCGTTGACTGCGAGTAACCTCCGCCACATGGCTCACAGCAATGTTATTTGACTAACTCTGAAACCACATTGTTTCAAAGGGCGCCTGAAAAGAATGAAACTCCTGTGCGGATTGGCCTCTTTGTTGCTGTCTCCGGGTAGAAGTTTTTCATTTCATTTCAGAGGAATGTTTTGTTCTTTTTTCCGCCGGCCCCCCCCCCCCCCCCAAAACATCTGGCCCCCAACAATGAGTCTGCCTGTAACGAAGAAGAGAAAACAATTAGAAAGAAAAGAATTAGTGAGAGCAAAAACAGTGACTTATAAGGTTAGGTGGAGACAGGGGCATAGATTACGCGGGGGACGTGTCCCCCCCCT
>NW_015665829.1:164921-165351 GCF_001515625.1 Sinocyclocheilus rhinocerous | reverse complement strand
TTAATATCACGTAAATTTGTCCCCCCCCACTTTTTCGGGCAAGTGTGTTCGCATAGAGGTTTTCAAGAGCCAGTGTGAATATATATAGATTTAAATTCAAAGATACAGGATAGTCTGTGCATGATCTGATGTTTTATTTGGACCCAGAATAAGGCGAGATGAACATCGCGGAGCGCTAAACACTTCGTGCAGAGTATGCTTCATTCATACTCAAAGCCGGAGGGCGCTCTCGCGCAGAAAGTCGTACCAGGAAATTCCTAATATGGACAAAAGCGTCAAGCTATCGCTGTATGAAAACAGTTGTTTTTACAGAAAAACAGAAACGTTTGGAAACATAAAGACATTAAACATACGATTGCGACAATATATGGTTTATTTGTGTTTGTCAAGTCATCTCCAGGTAATAAATAAATATTTATAATATTTATTT
>NW_015665829.1:159137-163933 GCF_001515625.1 Sinocyclocheilus rhinocerous | reverse complement strand
GCTTTTGCTGTACTTTGGATCAAATAAATGCAGGCTTGGTGAACATAAGAGACTTCTTTATAAAACATTAAAAATCTTACTGTTCAAAAACTGTTGACTGGTAGATTATATAGATTACAGAAATGTTATATTGTAATTTTATATATATATATATATATATATATTTCTGTCCCCCTCACTGCTGAAAAGATGGCTACGCCCCTGGGTGGAGAGAGGACTTGATCTGACAACGTCACGTTTCTCAGTTTAATTTATTTGTAATATTTATAATTGCATATTTCAATTTTTTTTTTCATTTTAATTAAACAGGATTGCCTTGAAAATGTGAAATGTTCAAAACCTGTTAAAGTAAGTTCGCAAAAAAAACTTGCATACATTTTCAGTCTTGCCAACCTTCAGCCCATCTATTTAAACCTTTCAGTGTCTCACAAAGTGATCATCTGATTTGACGGTGAACTTTGAGTAATCCAGATTATTTTTCCCCTTGCCTGTCGTGAGATTTGCTTTCCAGCCGAATATCTGAGAAAATTCTGCAGAAGCCAAGACCTCAAACCCACAAAAGCCCTCCTTCGCAAAGCTCAGGCTCTCTGATATCACGCCATAACCCATTTCTTGTCAGCAGAACGGTACAGGCGTTTTAATTGAATTCTTCCAGTTGCACAATCAAATGCTCCTGCTGCAGTGATCTCTTTGTCTTTTTTGTGAGGAACTCTGAGATCATTTACTTCTGAGAAAATTTAAGGCCCTCAAATAAAAGAGGTGCAAGTTTAGTTTTATTTTTATTAGTTTGAAGATATTAGTGGAAAAGTTTCACTTTTGTTGTTGAGGTGTGGCAACAGTGCTTGTTTAAAACATCAGGAATTTATGTAGTAAATGCAAACTAATGGGGTGTAGATACATTTATTGGCAGTTAATGTACCCAACACACACATACAGAGTTGAATGGTAGGAAAAACTGACTGCGTTGTGCTCTAGTTTCGCTTATCGCCCCAGACAGGTGCGGTGGCATTGCTGATGAAGGTACAAACAGACAGGGTCATATCTTTCAACCCTCTACGCACACCTTGGCAATATAATCACCATTAGCTAGTACATTTTTTACCAGACTGATATACTATTATATATGCACATACATACATACATGCATATATACGTGTGTGTGTGTGTGTGTGTGTATATATATATATATATATATGTGTATATATGTATATGTATATGTATGTGTGTATGTGTATTTGATTCCACCAATTCTACTACTATATTGACAATATACAACGCACTAAGGATTGATGAGCTGCTGGGTTCATGAATATTAATCACGTTATCAGCGTTCGCTCAAACTGATTTGCTGAAATCAAAACAGGGAAGGTAATAGATGAGCACTAGCCAATAAGATTGCCATTTGTGCATTAGCTCCGCCCACTACCGGAGAAACCGGCATATCTTCTGATTGTTCATAATTCTAAATGAACCATGTTATTTTGACAGGAAAATACAACAAAGAATATAGTTTACATGTAGCGCGTTGATTCAGCATGGTATGTAAGACTCTAGCTCTCTCTCTCTTTGCATGTGTGAGAAACCGCACTATCAGCAAAGCGATGGCGAGTCGTGAGCCTTCACACTAGAGTATACGGTGCGTCAAATACAGGTATGCTGTGCATCCATTGAGATGAATTGAGTTCTAGTACAGATCGCTTGATGGAGAGCAATACTCACAGGTGCTCATTCAGAGTGTTCAGTGAGTGAAAATATATGAGTACTAAACTCATAATAAGCCTCTAACACACACACTGGCGAGTAAAATCTAAGAATTTATTAGCCAATGGCTAACGATAGACATTATTTAGTCGCCCAGATTGAAGATGTTGTCGCATATGAGAGTGATTTACTCGCAATGTAGAGAGTTTTTAACATGAATGCTTGACCTTGTGCACACATACATTCAGTATTCACTTTCGCTTTGCTGAAAGAGCTATAAAGTGAAATGTAGTGAGAGTGAGTGGGGCCCATCTGTGGCCCCCGGACCACCTCTCGTGCCCACTAATCTGATAGCATTAAGACTTTAGACTCCACCACAACCAGCTATTCTCAGCTGCTCATAGCTGATAAAGTCGTGGGACTCTCGTGAATGGCGGCGGACGCTGACAAGGAAGAGAAGAATTGTTGAATACATTTTAATTACATTTTTTTTCTTTTCAGTTGTATGTTCACACCATTAGAGCCACACACAGTGGTGGATCACATTGTGTGGTGGTGTTTGTTGATGACGAGTGGCTGCATCAGCCATTGAATCGTGTTTCTAAGAGTAGTCTTGTAACGATCCTGACTGAACCGGCGCGGCATGTTCGTCCCGGAGTATCTGGAGTTTGACCGCTAGTAACCTCTCTCTCTCTCTCTGTCCCCATCAGCCGCCTTTGTTTTGCCTGCCAGGTAATTCATCACATGAATCTGATGTCACTGCAGGGAAGTGCCTCGTCAGGCCGGGCGAGACTCCCTTTGTCAAACGGCAGGTCTTGTTTGTTTGTCTGCCTTATGAATCCACCTCAATCTTTCGTTCTCCGTCTTTTTTCTAGTGTCTTTTTTTTTTAATCCAAAGTCAATGTTTATCGGCCCGGGGCTTTTGTCGGCAGCACTGTGCGAACTGATATGCCAGTGTTTGTTTTCCTAAAGAGGCATCGCCTGCGTGCAGAGCAGGAGTATCTCCCAGCCTGTTTTTGGTGTTCCCGTGCTCCTCTGTTGGCTGGGGAACAGAGGCATGCTGGGGGAAAACATCAGTTCTGTTTGGCCTCCAAACCTAGTCTCAGGGGACTTGCAAAATTTGACTTGTAGTGGACATAAATAGACATTAGGGTATGGGGACATAAGGGCTTTGGGTCAGATATGCATAAACCTGAAGGAGCCCGAGCTGTTAGTACAAGACAACTGGAGGTTTAGGGAGTAATTTACCCATGATGCTGTTAAACAGGTTTGTAAAGAACCACAGGAGCAGATGAACAGCTGATACAGTTCAGGCAGCTTCAACTTGTTTTTCCCTGAACAATATGTATGACAACATGTTTGAAAAAATAAAATTATATATATATATATATATATACACTAACTAATAATAATTGCACTTGTAATTGTACCTAATGTTTACTAATAAACAATGTTATTAACAATTTATAATTTAAAAATAATATTAACAACATTTATTTAATTGTAAAATTATTATATGTGAATAAAAACTTTACAATTACTTAATTAAAAATATTAATTATTGTAAAGTTGTTGTAGTTGTTAATAACATATCTCATTTGTATTTTGTTTTCACTCTATTATGATGCAGGAATGCAAACAAACATTGATTCATAAGTTTATTTACTTTTTTCCTGTTTGTCTTTTTTTTTTTTAAATCATGTACAATGCAGACATACGAACTCAAACTTTTTTTCTTTTTTTTTTTATTCCTATTTTTGTTCTAGTTTTCAACCAGATTTTCCAGTCCCAGTCCTGCTCTTCTAACAATAATTTATTGACTGTTGATCACGGAAATTATTGTGCGTCTGCAAAATACCTTTCTGTCTATCAGTACATTTGAGCTGAGCAGGAAGTATTCCGACACTTAGTCAAGGTGAAAAATATTCCCTTGGAGAGAATTAATCAATAGGGAAAAAAAGATAAGTCAATAACAAACCAGAGTTCTCATGGCTGCAAGCCTGGTTAATGTGACTTTAACGGCAAGTTTTTATACTTGAGACTTCTCCTGTCATTGATCAATCAAAGAACAAATACAGATAGTCCCACAGACAGCTGAAAAGAGATCCGTCCTCAGTAAAACTCACGATTAGCCCTACTGAATTACAGCTACAGGGATTTATGTCAGCTTTGTCAGCAGTGAGTATTGAGAGTGGTTTTCATGCTTTGTATGAGACGGCATGCTTATCGTTTAGTAACACGCCGACAGCGTTCTGCGTTAAGAGCCATATAACCACGAGGCCAACAGATACGAGAGAGATGAGACTGAGACGGGAGCAAAAGTCAAACCAATTCACACACACAAATGCAGTTGCAAAGTTCTTCTGTTTGGTTTTTGAAGTGAAAGTGACCATTTCAAATGGAAACCGTCATTTCTGCTTTTCCTTTGACCTTTTGTTATTTTCAATTGATTTTTGGCCATATCTGGTTTTCACTGTTCCTTTTTAAAGGGTTAGTTCAATTAAAATGTTCTCTATTCATGGATCATACTAAAATGCTAGTTGGATCCAGCACATGAGAGCATATGCAAGATGTGTTTTTGTAATACAAGTTCCCTGTGGCCTGTTTCAGTCTGCATGGGTCGCTCTCGCTTTCCTGTACCACCTGTCGACATCCATATGCATGTCCCTCACTTTCCACCGTACCAGCAGCCACCTGTTTCCATTCGTAACTAACTCTCTCACTTTCCTTGTCTTTCTCTTCTGCTCAACAGACACCTGTTTTTTATGCATGTGAAAGAGGATCTGCATCGTGGACATCTGCGGATGTGCTCCGAACAGGCCGAAGAGCTCAGCTCTCTCCTGGCCCAGGCCGAGTTCGGTGACTATAACCAGAACACAGCCAAGTACTGGTACACTGAACTCTGTGGCACAGAGCCAAACCAAGCCACCATCAACAGGTAAACAAACAAAATGTCAATCACAATTATCTCTATGACCTTCAACTTGTTTTTTTTTTAATCATGTTTTTACAAAAACATTAAGTGAGTGTTCTGGGTTTAATAAAAATTAAGCTGTATTGACAGAAATTACAGAAAATAATTACTTGTCGTTCAA
>NW_015665829.1:136954-158999 GCF_001515625.1 Sinocyclocheilus rhinocerous | reverse complement strand
AATAATTACTTGTCGTTCAATGGGGGGGGGGGGAATACACATATATGACAAACATTTGCCGTAGTAATCAACATTGTCAGAAATGGTGTTAGAACCTGGAACTTTCCTTTCTAGAACTGATAATTTAGTTTATCCATTTTATAAATCAATTAGAGAGAATAAAGACTGAGGTCACCTGATGTGGTGCAGTATTTTCTGTTTATATATAATTTGATGAGGAGATTCATAGACTTGCTTTATAGGCAATATGTTTTACACACTAAAAACTTTGGGCTTGGTAAGATTTTTTTTTTTTTTTATGTATTTGAATTTTGAATTCTCTTTTGAGAATTTGAATTCTTTTTGAAGTCTCTTATGCTCACCAAGGCTGCATTTATTTGATCAAAAAATACAGTAATAATCAGCAATATAACCGTAATATTTATTTTAATATATTTCAAAATAATTTCTTCCTGTGATGGCAAAGCTGAATTTTCAGCATCATTAGTCCAGTCTTCAGTGTCACATGATCCTTCTGAATTCATTCTAATATGCGGGAACATTAATTATCAATGTAAAAAAGAGTTGTGCCGCTTAATATTTTTGTGGAAAGTGTGCTGCATTTTTTTTTTTCAGGATTCTATGATGAAAAAGTTTAAAAGAGCAATATTTATTTGAAATGGACATTTTTGTAAAACTATAAATGCATTTTATTATCACTTTGGGCCAAGTTAATGTGTCCTTGCAGAATAAAAGTATTCATTTCTTTAAAAAATATTTCTGACCCTATATCTGATCAAATATAAATAGCGAATGTAAAAGCATGTAGTCATGCAGTTAGTATGAAAACATTCCCAACGGTTTGCATATAAGCGTGTACAAGTTTTGGCAGCTACATTGCATGGCTGATATTAATTTCACTGGGTTGCAGTTCTGATTATAAGATGTAAACACGTCTGTTATGAACACAATACAATGTTAAAAATAAAAGTGAAACAAAAAAAAAATTATGCATTAAAATATAAATAGAACGTCTCGGTTACGTATGGTAACCCTCGTTCCCTGAAGGAGGGAACGGAGACGTCACGTCGGATGACCGACGAAATTGGGATCTCGCTTAGAGAGACCCATGCCAATGTGCATTGGCTCGTTTAGTTTACACTCGAAGTGGATTGGTCTCTCTAAGCGAGATCCCAATTTCGTCGGTCATCTGACGTGACGTCGAGAGTGACCGACTGAAAGGGAACTGAAAACCACAAACTGTGCTAAAATAAAACTGAAGATCCCACAAACTGCCTTCCAGAAGGAGCAACCAATCAGTGTAGTACTTTCTCAAAATATTACTCTAGTGTAAAGGTTGTGATTTTCTTTCTTTTTTTTTTTACCCTCAGATACATTTTTAAACTGGTTGCTGGGTGTTTAGGTGATTACTTTCTGGACCAAGTCAAGGGAACTGAGCTGTAATCTGTGCGCTCTTGTGAACATCTTATCCAGAGCCGTGTGGATGTAAACAAAGCACTCCTAATGCTGTTTGACTAATTACACTGCTCCTTTTATAGAGTTCTGTTCAGACTCTTTCGCTTGTTTGGGTTAGATAATAGAGGACCTAATCAACTGCAATCAAAGAGGATTAATGAAATCTGTCTGTAGTGATTAATCATCATTGTCACAGAATCAAATTAAAGACTAATGCCTACAAGAAGAAAATCAAAGAGCCTTATACAGGGGAACATGCAGCCATGGACTTTGTCAGTGATTGACATGTTATTTTACTTGTTTGTGCACAATATGTTGGCAACTTTATTGGTATTGCCCATGTTAACATTATCTTTTTTGAATTATCTACCGGCCTGTTTTATATGCTGATACTGGAAGCAGATATTGTATTTTCCAGTTTAAACAATAAATCATTGGCCATAATACAAGTAATTGTCACATAACAGTATTATTACAATATAATATTATATAATATATCATATTATTATTTTTGTTTCTTTATTAGTCTGATTTGGCTGGAATTGGGTATTATCTGGGCTTTTTTTTTAATTTTTATTTATTTTATTTTTTTTACTTCTTTTGGCTTTTTTTTTTTCAATGCACTTGATACATGCAGAGTTTAATTTTTAATTTTACTTTACTTTTTAGTTTAATTTTAATAAATAGTTTTAGATTTAATTGAACAATTTTTGTTGTTGTTTGTAGACAACATACTAAGTTAAATTGATTCATAACTTTTGAGCCATCATATCTGTTACCAGCCATAACAAACATGATTAGGAATTCAGTATTGGTCTGGTTTTTGTTTTGTTTTTTGTTTTTTTTCCCGTACGTATGTGGATTTTCAACTGCAGTGTTGTCTCTCTTTTTTTTTTATTTTTTTTTTATAAATCTCATGTCATGCACACTAAAAGTAAAACTCAAAAACAAATAGATTTTTCTTCCTCTCCTACTTTTCACATGATCTGCTGGTGTAATTTTCCTCTCGGACTCATCCATCACCCTGTATTAATGCGCATTTGACGTATCGCATCACAAACGAGTGATGGAAACCTTAATTTGCAAAAAATGTATGCTTGCTTGAGGTTGCATAATAATGGGAGATGGAAACGCATTTGCCGAATTAATTCCTCCATGCGCATCAAAAAAGTCATGTGACTTTGGTTAGTCAGGTTATGCTGTCCCATAATGCAGTGGACCGATCTCGGTGCACTGCATCTGAAATGTTGTTATGGTCATTCCTAAATGCCTGAGCAAAGTCTGTCGTCAAAGTATTTCTGTATAATTGCCTCCCAGAACTGTCTTACATGACTGCATTCCCACACAGCAGCATCCACCTCCAAAAGGTGCAAGTAATTTATTAAATATGAAAATTATTATATTCAGTGGCTTCTCCTTATATTCAGTGGTGTGACTAAATATGTGATATTTAGTGCCAGTTTATCAGGAAGTGACGATTTTTTTCTCTTTGACTCGGATGGAAACGGTGCTTATTCGCAAATGTTTTATGTGATATTCTAATTTTTCGCATAAGTTAAATTCGCAACTTTGGATGGAAACCCAACTAATGTCTCTTGTTTTTTTTGGCAGTATCATAGCCAAGCACAAGGCTCTAGAGGGTCTGAGCCAGGCGTCGGTGGAGTACCAGGCCCTGCAGCTGGTGTCGTCTCTGGAGCATTATGGGGTGGAGTGGCACTGGGTGCGGGACGCTGAAGGACAGAGGTTGGCTATCGGAGTGGGACCAGACGGTATCGCTATCTGCCGAGAGGACTTCAGCCTGGTTAACAGGTTAGGCACAGCATGAAGTGCTCTTGATGGTGTAACCCAGCTCACATCCCTGAATCAATCATGTAACATTAAATCAATTTGTGCCATCGCTGCCTTTCAGTAATGCGTCATATTTTCCATTCACTTCAGGATATCTTATCCCATAATACAAATTGCCACGCAATCAGGGAAGAGCGTTTACTTGACTGTCACCAAGGAAACCAGCGACAGTGTGGTCCTGCTGTTCAAGTTAATCAGTAATCGAGCAGCCAGCGGTCTGTATCGGGCCATCACAGAGACGCATGCCTTTTACAGGTGAGACACCAAAAACCCTTCAGTGAGCACAATGATGCATCATTACATTCCAAAAAAAAATTTTTTTCCTGTTAATGTGCAGTTAAGCAGCTCTGCCAGGCTTAACGCTCCACACCTTCTGCACACGACTTCTGTTACGTGACAGTATCTAGCATGCTTTAGTTTACCTGTCTGGACCACTCAAACCAAAATGTATTCAGACACTTTCAACATTTCACACATTATCACAGTTTATTCGCTATAGTTTAGGTAATAAAATATGACAAGAACTCCGAGTTAAACTGTGTCAGAACAAATTCATCTTGATAATGTCAGATAACACTTGAGCAAAACATGGTCAGGTCAAAGTGTCTGAATAATTTTTGGTCCCAAATATTTATCAGTTTTACTGGTAGTCCACTGTATGAATAATTTTTGGGTGTAATATGTCACAGTTTACTTTATTTTGTTATGCTCACTTACATAAATGAACTATAGTGTCCTCCACCCACTAGTAAAAAAATATCAAAAAATTATATCTGGTGTCTGAATAATTTTTGGTTTGACTGTATGTTGTTCTTTACACATTGTTATCATAGAAAGGAAATAATCTTTGGCCTGGCTAATTGTTTGAATTGCTCTGTTGTGAGGAGTTTTGTGCTTCTGTTCTTTGTATGGTTGTTAGAAAAGTGCAGGATTATGTGCTTTTGTTTTGGGCTTTCTCTGAGCATAGTTCATTGCAAACCAGCCTCAGCCGTTTTTTTTGTTTGTTTTTTGTAAACAGCTAATTGTGAGAACTTCTTGCATCGTTAAACACGTTACAAAGTAACTAAGAACAAATAAGCTGTACAAGTGGGTCAGTCTTACAGAACCATGTCAAAAAAGTAACAATTCTGAAATGTTCTGAAATGACATTTTTAAAATGTAATAAAATCTAAATAAAATATTGCATAAATAAAATCCAATCAATGAAATTCAATCAATCAATAAATCCCATAAATAAAAAAGAATGAATGTATGGATGGATTGATTGATTAATTACAAGCTTCCATTTTAGGACCATTATTTTTGTGTTATGTACTGTTTTCATGACATTTAATGTGCTTTCTCTCTAAAATTCACAAAAAAAAAAATGTTTAATTCTCTTTTTTTTCAATGCTAATTGTCATAATACATTAATGTTTAATTGGGGGGAAAATGTGCTTATTTGTCGTGGAAATGTTACAGTGCTACAGAACATAATTAAATGCTTCTCTTTAAACAAAATGATTTTTGGTCGTTTTTTATTTTAGAGTGAAATGGATGACTTGGAACTTGCTGATAAACTGACAGTTAAAATGTTGGGTTTCCATTATTCAAACTATGGCAAATATACACTGCAAAGGTGGCGCAGAAGTGCTTCTGAAGTGGCATTTACGTGTCTCTACACAGACTGTTTAATGCTGCTCAGATGAGGCATAAATGCATTTACACAGCTATCACACAACTATATACTTTGATACTAAGGGCTGAGGTGGGTCAGAGCTGGCATAATTTAATGTAGCTTTTATACGACATTGCATCATTACACTGATTTTTAAGGAGATGCAGAGCAGCGTTAACTGCTGTGTAAAGACTCTAGACAGCCTGGTAATAGAAGAGCTTTCACCTGTTTAAATGTGTGTTAGTTTGTGAGGTGCTGTTTCTTCAGCTCCCGATAAGAGCTTTTATTGCCAAGATGTTGGAGAACAGCTGCTGCTCTCTACCCTTGAACTCTAACAAGCATGAAGGATGTTGCCTTCATTTTCACAACTGCAGCACCTTTCCAGTAGCCCATTATCTCTGATGGATAATGGATGGTTTGAGCTGCTGTGTGGCAGACGCCGAGCAGATAATGTGCTAGTGTCGCTCACCGATCGCTCTTGTTTTTGTCTGCAGGTGCGACACGGTAACAAACGCCGTCATGATGCAATACAGCCGTGATTTCAAGGGTCACCTGGCTTCACTTTTCCTCAATGAGAACATCAACCTGGGCAAGAAGTATGTATTCGACATTCGGCGGACCTCCAAGGAAGTGTACGACTACGCCAGGCGCGCGCTGTACAACGCCGGTATCGTGGACATGATGTCGAGGCCTGGGGAGCGCACTCCGTCGTCCCGCTCGCCGTCCCCTGACCAGGAGGGGGCGCTGGACTGCGGGGGCTGCCAGCAGAGCCGCTTGCTGCAGGAGAAACTGCAGAAACTGCGGGAGGCGCTGCTGTGCATGCTGTGCTGCGAGGAAGAGATCGACGCCGCCTTCTGCCCCTGCGGTCACATGGTGTGCTGCCAGAACTGTGCTGAACAGCTGCAGGTCAGAGAACTTCTAGGTTTCGGTAGATTTTACCAAACATCGTGTCAAAAATGTCAGTGTGATAAAGCTGTCTTGATATCATAATGAAGAAAAGTAGCTTGGCATAATCTTTTAGTATTACTTCCAAAAAATGGATATCTTAATTCTTAAAGTTTTGTTAAAATATATATATTTTAAGAAGTCATTTTATCAAATTGAAGTCATGTGCAACCACCTGTCAGAAATGAAACCACATCAAATATCAGAAATGTTGACCTTTTATGACAGGCAAAGCTAGTTTCAAAATGTCATGTGATGTGACTCCCCAAAAGCATAATATTTAAATTTATGATCATTAATAAGTAATAATAATAATTAATATCATTAATTTATGAGTTAATTTATTATTTAAGAAAATAAATATTTTTTTGTAAATTTTAAAAACGTTGATTAATGATTAAGATGTCTGAATTCACATGCAGTGTTTAGTATTATGTATTGTAGCATTTATTAATTATCTTTTATTATCTTGTATTTTTATACTTTCCAGTTTCCATTTCAATTTAGTTTTCTTTGAAATATTTTTATTTAACTTTAATTTCTTTTTATTTCCGTTTTAGTCATTATAGTATTTCAATGTAATTGTCAAGGCAACATTTCTAAACATTTTTATAAGTTTGTTTTTCATGTAATATTTATATTTTATGTTATTTCAATTTCTGATTCAACTTTTTTTTAATGGTTTTAGATTTTTTTAAAAAAATGCTTTTTTGACATTTTTAAATTGGGTTATTAAATTGAAACTTTCTTAAATTAAAATAAAATGTATTTATTTGTTGTACATCTAATAAAATGCTTCGATATTACATAGTTCTTTCATAATGCTTAGTTTTGCATAATCCAATTAATTAAATACATTGATTATATTCTCTTTTAATTGATAATTTTATAGAAATAAACCAAAAGATTTATTCATAATAAAATGACATGAGTACAAAATGACTTGAGCTGTAAATATATAAAGCTCATTCCAATCAACAAGTAAACTCTGCATCATATCACAGGCCTTATAGACTTGTTTGAGATGTGTTCCTTTAGCACGTTTCTTTATCTGCTGACTGATGAAGTCTCTTGTTGTCTCTGTACAGTCATGCCCAGTGTGTCGTTCAGAGGTTGAACACGTCCAGCACGTCTACTTGCCTACGTGCACCAGTCTGCTCAACCTGACCATCGGCGGCGGCGACGACAGCCCCGAACCCATCCACCGAGGCATGGCCTCCCACACCTGCACTACCAACGACTACAACGAGAAGATCTACCAAACCTAAGCTTGCCTGCCTCTCTTCCACAGGACTTTGAGTTCAGTTAACACGGTGAACGACTGAGAGTCCGAGCGCCGCGCCGGTTGGGTTGCTCTCCAATGGTTTCAAAAACATCAATTCTTTAAAGAGCTCTTTTGTTGTTTATGAATGTTTGTCTCTTAAAATAATTGTCAGTTGATCTGATAAATGTACTTTTGAGTGTGTTTTGTTTTCCCTTTTCTTTTACTTTTCCATACACGGCAGCATGCAGAACATTTGAACTGATATTTTTGCCTCATAACCTGCACAAATCTGTATGCCATGAGGAAATGAATTGTTTAGGAAGTAGCTTTTCTTTCCCTAATTTAATTGAATTTTACGTTTTGCTTTTAATATGCAGCGTCCACTTTAAGTGTGTTTCTTTTGCAGTGGATTTGAGTTCGTTTTAGGTTTGTTTTGAGGTTTTCATAGTTTCCATGCCAATGAAGAGGTATTTATGGCGAGGGGCACAAACCCTCGCAGCACTTTGAGTGGAGAGGAAGTCGTCAAACTACTGATCCTCCATTCATATTTAGATTCACAGCTTCCGTAACCGTCACTCCAAACCCGACTGGCAAACACTCCTTGAGGCCCAGAGGTTTATGCTTTCTAAAGCTTTTATTTCACAGTTATGGTCAACCAGTGATTTGCTTTGAATTTAAAGGGTACTGAATGGTCTGTCAGTGCAATGCTAACCGTTTTAAGAGATTTTGACCTTTTTATGCTTCGTTTTTGTGGAAGATATGGGAGTTTTCTATAGGAAGGCTAAAAAAATAAAGATCTAATCGACACTGTCACTTTACCAAGGAGTTTCCCAAGTGTATTGTTCCTAGGGGTTTGCCTTAATGTAGCAGCAACACTGTGTTTGATATGCATTCTTTCTTTGCACAGACTATTATTGAGAGATGAAGAGGACTATTTTCTTTACTGCTGACGTCTGATATCGAACAGTCACAGCAGGGGATATTTTTTCAATTTGTACAAGTAGGATTTGTTTCTGTTTGTTTGAAGCAAAAACTATGCTCTGTAAATATAGAAATAACTCTCAATCTTTTTATATTTCTTTGAACGAGATAAATTAATAAAGCTGTTTTTTAACTAACATTGTGTGTGTACGTGTTTGTTTTTGTCAAACAAAGTGTCGTAGTTTCCTGCTTCGTTTCTCTCACTTTAACATGGTAGTGCCTGGAAATATACTAGTAATACATTTACTTGGGGTAAATTATAAACTGCAAGTTAAAAGTTATAGAGCACAAGCTGTATAAAACGCGACCTCTGACCCTCCCAGAGCACAAAAGTCTCTGAGTCATCAGGCATTAGAGAACTGAGGTTAGATCGATGGTAAAGATCGGATATTATAAGCAGATATTATGTTGTATTCAAGCTGTATTAAACGTATTGCTGTTTATATGCATTGCAGACTAAATTATTGTTATCTTAGACATCTTTACTTTTCATTCACCCCTTTCTTTGTGAATCGGAGACTATATGCATCACCGCATGTGTATATAGCATATATTCTGTGTTAAAGCTGATCTCTCTCTTTGTTTGCACTGTTTTGCCTAAGGGAAATTAGCTTTGACCCACATGACCTGTGCATATAGGCCACTGCCTAAACACTGTGCAAATCAGATCCTGCGCCTCGTTCAGATTAAAATGAAGTGAACAAATATATGTAGCAGTGTTTCGGAAGACATGTCGGTGGGTCTTTACCTCTGTAAATGTGTGCAACAGCAGCACCTTAACAAATTCAGTTGAATTTGAGTTACAATGATGGACATATTTTCAATACTGCAAACAAAAACAATTTGCTTGATCTCAGACAGTCAAGATAAGTCAACGGCTTACTGTTTCACCCCTTATTTATTGTGTGGATCTGGTTCGTTTTGTCTATGAAAACATGAATCTAACTCTTAAAGAGATATTATATAAACATAACTGGGCAAATCCGTTACATTAAAGTGCATGTCCTGAGTTTCGATGGCAATTCACACAGCCTTACAGCGCCCTCTAGTGGCAAAGAATAATGTTACTGTCGAAATTGGCCACTGAGACACACTGAGAAGATTCTTATTCTAATGCTGAATGTGATATTACGGTGTGAATATGTATAATATATGCTGACACTTGTTTTACTGTACAAGCAAGAGTCTGACTTTCCTCATCTACTAACCCAGTGAACACTATTTCTGCACACTGATTCAAAACTATTTGGTTCTTCCAGTCTACCAATACTTTAATTTAGGAGTGTGTATACGATTGACAAACGTGATTAGAAAAATAAAATAAATAAATAAATAAAACAAATGTGATGTTGAAGGTTCAAAAATTTATTTTGTCATTTTTATTTATGAATAATGTACATTACTCCGAATCAAGCTTACCCATTTCAAACTGATATATTATTACTATTGCTATTTTGTCTTAGATGTTTCTTCTGCAATGTCTCATGAGAATTAAAAAGCAATTGCTTTTTCATATGGAGCAATACAATTCATGTGAATAACTTCAGAAATATTATAGTATATTATTGCTGGTTTCCTGTTAGACAGCAGGAGGAGCCAATGCTCCAAAATCTTAATCACCTCTATGTTTTGTCTGAATCTTCACTACACCCCCACAAACAAAGCACAGTTTGATTCATCTGTGGTTTCGCAACCACAAAAATATCATAACCACAGTTGATATTAAATAAATCATTTGTTTGATAGAGAGGTTTGATGACCAACTTGGTTTAATTGCAGGTATTTCTGGTCCAGTCTCTTTTTAAAGAGAACTGGTTAAACTTCTGTTGGTGACCTCCATAGAGCTCTCTCTCTCTCTCTGCTGATGGGTTGACACTAAAAAAACATTTGATTCAATAAAGGGGATCTGCAGAGGCTCCATAAACATAAAATTTGCCTGCTTGGACTTGAATAGCCTCTAGCCATACATTTATGCTGGTCTTATCCGCAGTGTTTACAAGACCAGATCAGCCCAATTACACTCCTGTAGCTGAGCAGATGTTCTCCCGTTTAGCCAAAGTTCATTATTTTTGTTAAAGTGCATTTGCCTTCAGTGTGAGAGCGGAGTTTTATTTTAGACTATATCGTTGGCAGAAGAAACGGGTCAACAATGGAGACGTGTAAGCCTACAAGCCATATTCAAAAATTATATTTATTATAATTTAAAATTATGTAAGGCTACAAACAATTTTGCCAAAATTGAGACTTTTCTGTTCCTCTAGATATAGCCTATAGATGCGATTTTGAGATTTTGGACCAATGAGATTTCGCTGTGGGCGGGGCTACATAACACAACGCTGCAGCAATACGAACAAGTTTTGTAACTTGTCGCAGTTGAAACTGACTAAGATAAAAACTTAAGTTGACAGGGATTGGCTTTTTAAATAATAGTAAGATATTTGAGACGACATGAGCAACATAGACCAGAGGGAGCGCGGACAGTGGAGCTCACGTGATCCTGTCCATTGCAAACAACCAACGGAAGTGAACTGACAGCACCCAGCGATTTAACCGCCTTTCAGAACAAAGACGTTCAAACTGTCACTGGTAAAAACAATATAAATAATCTAGGGTTGTTAATTTCACATGTTAATTTCGTGCAATTTTGTTAGCCGGCAGTTCCAATAAATGTGCAAGACTTCTGATTAATTAGCCGCCATAGGTAAATAACTAGAAAAATAACAAAGTGCAGTAAATGGTAAAACTATTTGCGCAACAAACAGCGTGTTTATGATTGTGATAATACATAAAAATAACAAATACCAGTTTGCAATATTAAGTAGCATAACAAACAGGTGAAATAAACTGGAAGTGGATGAAACCGGAAGCAGTGCACATTCGAGTTACAAAATGGCTTTAAAGGGGTTCAGACTGATGAGCTTTGTAAAAATCGACGCGTTTCAGAAAGGCGGGGCATAGAGGAGAAACAATAATGTACAGTATGTGGAAAATAATGTGTTTTTTGAACCTTAAACAGCATAAACACATTTCATTACACCAAATACACAAAATAATGTTCTTTTTAGCAACATCATATGACCCCTTTAAAAATACAGTTGACAGTTTTGTCACTGGCCCGATCGGGCCACTGCTGCGTCATCACGGAAGTTTTATCATTTGGCCGTGTTTTAAAGTTTTGCTAATTTAAACATTCATGTGATTTTAAAGCATTCAAGAGCAAGAAGACACAAAAGACTACATTCAGTAGCCACATGCTGTGTTCTGTGTATACAGTGTGCACATACAGATCCGCGTCTCTGACAACGCGCGAACACCGAATTCTCTTTCCCATCTTGCTTTAACAGACAAATACTCCTTACCAATTAGAATATTCAAAGCATTCAAGTGCAAGAACATGCGAATAACAACTCCATTCAGTTTGTTCTGTGAACACAGCATGCACACATAGATCTACGTCACAGGCAGCTCTTGAACGGACAATTACATACAAAGGTATGTCAAAATACCTGTCTTGGCGAGTATCCTCGAAAACAGTTATGTCTTTAAGAGAACTTAAACAGTTGAGAAAGAAATCGGATATGTATCATTATATTTGATCCATGCATTGTCTCTTAAAGTGACCACGCCTAATTTACCAACTGCTGTCGGTGTCCTTAATGTAAAATAAAAAAAATTATTAAATCAGTCATCATATAAACTTATTTTTCAGAATACAAGATAACATGGGTCAAAAACCATGATAACCACAACTTCTTTTTTTCTTTTTTTTTTTTTTTGAGATGTGAGATGTTTATGAGATGTCTTTTCTTCTGCATTTCAATGTGAAAGAAAAATGGAAAAGACATGATTTAGCTTCGAGGTGTAAGTGGAATTTATTTTGGAACTTAGACTCCACCAAAAAAAAAAAAGATGTTGCTAGTTGTAAGATAACTGGACTGGTTGTGATTTGAAGTTGAGATTATGGGTATTGTTTGACATGTCCTTTAACTGCAAAAGTGCTTGGAAGAGAGAGCTAAAGCTATGATATCATCTTCCAGACAATTTCATTTATGAACCACGCAGGTCCCACCACACACACTGAAGCACAGCCCATGTAATCACAGCAAATTAACCTAAAATAAAATGAGTCTCTGTACAGCAGTTGCTTTTCCCCTTATGTGTTTAGGTCATATAGCTACATCAAAGTGTCCACATGACAAGCTGTGATTGTAGATAATGAATGGCCCCGCCTTGGCTTTCCACCCTGCCGGTTTCACTCTTAGACCCAGGTCTACCTCTGTTCCCTGACCCCCTTCCTTGGCATGGTCCTGGCCCGCCATCCCTCCCCCTGGTCCGCCTCAGTTCCACCTCCCTCCTGAACTTTTCTGTGTTCTGGTGGAGCGTCTGGTATCCGCTCCATAGAGGGGGGGTAATGTCACAGTGTCTGGTGGCTATATTGTATTTGTCATTCCCTTGTCTGTTCTTCGATGCTGTTCATAGTTCACCGTGTTATCTGTTCCTTGTGTTGGATTACCTTTTGCCACGTTTTCATTTCTGTTATTGATTATTTATTACTTTCAATAAACTGCACTTGGAACTTACCTTGTCTCTCCTGGCATTCCGTGACAATGATTGTGTGTAATTGACTACAAAACCAATAATTCTGCCAATCTTATGCATTCTGTTATTCTCATTCATCATCAGATTTCCTTCTACTTCCATCAGTACTTACCTGTAGATTCTATAAACAATATACAGAAAACAGCATTGTTTTTCTCATGTGCCCTCAAGTGTTTTACAGCACATTCCTGGAAATGTTCACTATTAAAAAAATCAGAAAAGTATGTTATTCAAACGGTTTATAATGTCTGATTACAAATGTAATGTTCTCTTTCAGGTACCCACTGGTATCACCATGCTGATACATCTACAAGTGCCTAAAAAGAGTACAAGTGTGTGTGTGTGTGTGTGTATAAGAGTGTCTAAAAGGTGAGCTATTACAGTCCTTACAGACCTTACAGTCTGTGAGCTTCAATTCCTTTAGCTTTATTTCCTGAAGCAGTCTGCTTTCCACAAACACTGCTCAGCATTCAGTTTTGTGCATGATGCCAGTATATTGAAACCAGACAGAGCAGTTCAAGATCTTTTAACATATGAGAGAATTTTTAAGATATAACAGCAACATTTTAAAATATATTATTACTAGTGTGTTTGCATTGACTTGCAAAACTTCTAAATGTTACTGTAGTGTAGTGTGTTTTTCTTCCACAGATGTGCAAAGGGCCGATCAAATGTAGAAAATTCTAAAAGCTTGTAATGTAAATCATTGAAATCTTTGCAACAGTATAGCAGGCTACTTACATATAAAATGCATGTAAATATCAGTTGCAACTTGTCACTCTATATTTGCCAAAAATATGTCTTGGTAAGATGATATTTAAAAACTTAGTTTTATGATCAAATCTGTGTAGTTTTTATTGTTGAGGTCTAAACATATATGCAGTGATGATTGAGAGATGAACGAATAAACGTTCCTCAGAAACCTGATGGATCATATTTGATAATCACATTTTAACATGATTTTTCAAAAAATTATGTTTGGATAATCAAGTAAACCGAGGTTGCATTAGCCCAATAAGTGCTCATCATTAAGTATTACTAACAATACAAACAATACAAAAGTTAGTTTTATGTTTAGTTTATAAAAATTTTTAAAGATTTAACAGCAAAAAGACATGTGAACCACAACCTGAAGAGGGAAGTTTTTTTTTTTTATTTTACTAAGTGATGATTGAGAGATGAACGAATAAACGTTCCTCAGAAACCTGATGGATCATATTTGATAATCACATTTTAACATGATTTTTCAAAATGGATAATCTGGATAATCAAGTAAACCGAGGTTGCATTAGCCCAATAAGTGCTCATCATTAAGTATTACTAACAATACAAACAATACAAAAGTTAGTTTTATGTTTAGTTTATAAAAATTGTTAAAGATTTAACAGCAAAAAGACATGTGAACCACAACCTGAAGAGGGAAGTTTTTTTTTTTTTTTTACTAAAAGGCCTTTTACTTACTAAAAAAGTATGAACTATCAATCAGACAACAGATGGCATGTAGTAGTACATTGTGTACAACAGGTTTTTTAGCAACATTTGATCATGTGGTATTTGGTGATGTTCTGGTTAGATGAAGGATGGTACTTGGCCTTGAATGTTTGAGAGTAACTGGACTACAGCATGTTCAAGACTAGATTTTTTTACATTCTGCCTGTAAAAAATGTTATGCAACGATTCTAGGGTGTTGCTACATGGTGGCTAATGTGTCTAAATGTGGTTTTTAGTAAGTTTCTATGCGGATGCTATAGGGTGTTCTGAGTGGTTGCAAGTCAAAAGGGCCTACCTCCAAGTCTCTGTGATATTCTGGTCTCTAGATATGACTCAGATCCTCCTTCACATAGGATACATAGGATATTTTTAAGCAAAAATCCAACCCAGAAAAGTCCAAAAAAGTAATAGCACACTTCTCGTCAAACAAGCCATATGATTTGAGGTATCATGACTGTAGCAAAAAGAGTGCTTACATGTACATTTATTTAAAACCCTCTCTCTAAGTATGAGGGATAATAATAACAATGCTTGCCTTAGCAACCGCCACTAACTAGAGCCTCTCATATGCATGGACAGGCTTTTATTATTTTGGGGTATAAAATGAGCCCAGATAAAATCTAAATCAAAATACATGCACATAGACAGATGGATCTTAACTAGAACCACATGCTAGGAATCACACTAAGCAATCAAGTAATTACAATGCGCCTGTGTGTTTGTCTGCGTGTGCTGCGTTGTCTAGTCAGTGTGTCTAATAAACATTTACTGCCATTGGCTGAAAGCTAATTAAAATCACTCTGAAGGGTAACAAGGTAACAAAGAGAAAGTATGACTTTCAAATTGACCTTATATGTTCTTATGTGTATTTATAGTATAAATGTGATTTATGTGTATATATAGCATATATACTGAATATATATATATATATATATACACATATACCAAGTTCTGTCATGAAACTCTAGAGGCTGATGGGTCCTTAACGTAACTTATGATATTATTAGCATTAAAAGACTTGTCACAAGCTGATTGGTTCATGTTGCATACACAGCCAATGAGCTTAATGCTTTACATTTAAATGGCTGATCAGCATTCGCTTGAGCATTGCAGCATGCTTTCAGAATTCCTCTGAAACCCTTCACCTTCCCCAGCTCCACCTGTATAGATCTGCGACGGGTTATTTTATATGCTATTTGTGCAGCAGCAGTATGTCTTAAATACTCACAGCACCATATCAGCTTATGTATTGGCAGTAGCAAGTTCCTGTACTTGCTTGCAGCAGCATTTATGTAATAATTTACTTAGCCACGTGTTGTTCCTATTTCATATTATTTTTTAATATCCATCATATGGCGTGTCATTCTGTAGAAAATCTCCACCATGGTTTTAGAATGACTTTAATGACTTTTATTGCTGCCTCATGTGCAGGGCCGGATTAACATAAGGGCTAGGCAGGGCTGAAGCCCCAGGGCCTGCGAAGGGAGGGGGCCCGACATGATTGGCTGTGGAGGAAAGGAAAAGTAGACCTAGAATTGATTGGCCATCGGGAGCACCCAAGCTTTTCCTGTTCTGCCGATTGCAGAAATCCAACCACGCCCCCACATATTAGTGTCTGTGCTAGTTTAGTCCAAAAGTTATGAGCGATAAAAATGTCTTTGTACTCGTTTACACTACAGTTGCGGGTATCTTTTAATTGCCTCTGCTTTACTGTAGCGCATGGGAAACAAACACTAAAAACCAAGCGATGAAACGGCACTACGTTACCTGATTAAACCGCGCAGCGCAAAAGAACAGCTGGACCACACCGGACCAGTGTCTCCCACCCGCGACTGTAGCTCGACACTTTCGCCGCTCTATTGAAGTGATAATAAGCAGCTTGCCCATTTGAATTCGACACACATGACACTTATATTTGAACAGAAAAGTCTCTGTGGTGAAGCTAGCGGAAACCAGATTGAATAGCACCGACCATGTAAACTTACGTGTAGAGGTACAAAACTATAAATAAGCTATGTAAATGCATTTTTAGTATTCAAAAATATCATTTGTTTTCGTCCGTTATTTATTAATAAATGTTTTATTTATTCCAATTGCCCTAACCCAGCAAGACATCAATGGGGGACTATGTGGGCCAGATGGGCTGAATTTTAGCACCAGTCCAGCCCTGATGATTCTCCTCTTCTATAGGGCCAGAAAGACCTTCTAATAATAAAACTATTTAAAATAAACTCCTTAAGGTAGCTGTATATGCTCAAAAGTTGTTGCTGCTTCTGGAAACCTGTTTGCTTTGACTTCATATCTAGTGTTAATGTATTTATTCTTTTAATGTATTGTAGCCTGGAATATTTAGTGTGCATACACATTGTATCTCTGTGTGTTGGAGATTTGATAAAAAAAAATAAAAAAACCCGAATTATTCCTGTGGTAGAAAACGTTGTGGCACCAAGATACGCTACTATGAAGGGGGGCCCTTGGGTTTGCTATAGCCCCAGGGCCCTATGTGTTCATAATCCGGGCCTGCTCATGTGGGCCGGAGTGTTTAGGCAGTTTCTGGATGACAAAGGCATTGATGCTCCTCAGTTGATGCTCCACTCATGCTCCTCAGACCTGAATCCAGTTACATTTACATTTAGACATTTAGCAGACGCTTTTATCCAAAGCGACTTACAAATGAGGACAAGTCGTTTTGTATCAGAGTATTCGAAGCTGGTAAGCAGAACCACAGACTGTCCAGGAGATTACTGATGCCCTGATCCAGATCTGGAAGGAGATCCCCATGAGCATGCCTAGACGTTGTTAGGAGTGCATATACAGTAAGTCAAGATTTCCCTTCTTCAAGATCCAGTGTGTGATTTAAGTGTTCCCTTATTTATTTATTTTTTGAGCATTGTATTTACATAGTGAAAGACACTAAATATCACAGATTTGTTTTTGTTTTTTAATTGTATTTTTAATTCAGTTTTAATTTTATAATTGTCTCAGTAGTTCTAGACTGAATGGAGTGAATGAGTCTTCACATAAAAAAGGAGTTCAGTTCAAGTTCCACAAATGAGCAGCTGAGCCTTTTTCTGTCATGGTGCCTCTTGTGGGAATAATGATGTCTGAAGTTAGGGTTGGCAAATAGCAAGGACAGGCAGAGTGGAACTGACAGTTACTAATAAATGAGCAGAAGTCTGTTTTTTTGCCAGATGGAGACGTCACTCTAGCAACCACCTAAACATTTCACAGAGGCTGCTTTTACCATCATATCTGAGAATTTCGTAAAGCCTTGGTTGTCTGGAACTGATACCCACAATGACATTGTCACTGCAGCAAGCAAATGGATTCTTTATCCCGCTGTGCAGAGATACAGACCAGTGAAGAAGTTCTGCAGCTGAATTTTCAAATTCTGATGGTGACTGTAGTTGGCCTACAGCAGAAAGAAGCTACTTCTATTTTTTTTGGCCAAACTTCAGACAGTTTTAAAGGAGTCATTGTTGGCCTTTTGTCTTGGTGGCCAGACCATTTAAGTACCTGAAAATGTCAGCCAAGTATAGAGCGATTTGCTGAGCCTGCTGAAATCATACAGTTGGTCTACAAGGTTGAACTATGAATCCATGAAAATTGTTCTCACCTCATAATGCAAATGAAACAGATGAGTGAGAACTTTTCCATAAGAGAGTTATTGCACTTCTGTGTGTAATGGAAGCTGGCATTGTTCACGCTATATCCTTGTATAAAGATGAAAACAGGAGTGTTTGTAAAGGTGGCACTTGATATAGTTCATCTTTCCGACAACTCAATCCAACACAGACATTTCCTTTGCGACCAATCCTTGGCGACGTGTGTACCAGAGCCTCATCTTTGCTGGAAACCACAAACTGTTGTATTAGTTGTTAAAGGTTTGCAAAAGAAAACTTATCCTTGATTTTGCCATCACAGTCAGACGTAACCCATTTTCTGTCGTCTATTCTGTGCTAAACTGTATTATTAGACTGAGAATCAAATAGAGTTGGTTGACTGCTTTCTTTGCCAGCATAACACTGACCATAGCTTTGTCAGCAGGTAAAATTGCATCCTCCCTGATTGCATGTGGCTTGCTAGCCATTACTTTTTCTGAGGCTTTAGAGCTTCTCCTTCAGCTTATTTTCAAAATGATTATTGGTGGCAAACTGCTTAGGTTTCAGATTGGTTGGTTTATACGGAGCCCCCGAAAGCAAGGGTGTACAATCCTGCTCTTGGAGGGCCACTTTCCTGCAGAGTTTAGCTTCAACACACCTGCATGGAGGTTCCTAGTTATCCTGAATAGCTGGTTTAGGTGGGTTTAATTTGGGTTAGCGCTGAACTCTGCTGGACAGTGGCCCTCAAGGAGCAGGATTGGACGCCTGTTGTCTAAGGGACATGGTGTCCACTTCTGCTCCTGGAGGGCCAATGTTCTGCAAAGTTCAGCTCTAACCTAAATGAAACACCTCAACAAGCTAATCAAGGTTTTCAAGATCACTAGAAACTTCCAAGCAGATGTGTTGAAGCTAAACTCTGCGGGAAAGTGTTGGGGAAAGTGTTGGGGAAAGAAGCAGGTTTCAGGAGCAGATTTTGGCACCCCTGCTTTAGGGGCTTTGTAGGTCTCAAAGCCTCATTGGCTAGCAACTTTAGCTAAAATTTATATATATCTCACTGTAGCAGAGATTAACTGCCTGTAATTAATAAAGGCCTGAACTGCAAAGGCCTGGGTGTAGTTTATTTTACCCGTTCTGCTCCATCTAGCACACAGTTGAGTGTACAAGCCTTTCAAACTATACTTTATTGATTTGAGCACTTGAATCATTCATAAATGGACAACTGTGTATGGACAAGTCTGCATATCCACAGAAATCGAGCTGCACGTGGATGATGTATTCTCAATTGATGCATTGTGAAATGTTATTCCCTTTTCTACATTATGTGTCTCTTATAAATCCTCTTATGATTTACCTATAGACCCAGCAAACACAATTTATGCGTCCACATATTGAAAACGCAATTGAAAATACAATTTGCTATTCCTTTTGAAAATTGTCCGGAATATCGTTCCATAAAATACAGATTAATTGCACACATCTGAGTAATACCAGAGATAAATTGTGCTAGATTTTGTGGTTATGAGCTATGATACTATTCTTGCAGTGTGCCTCATGCAGGTGTGCAGAATAGAGATTTCCAGGATAATTTTTGACATCAGCTAACAGTTGCATGGATGATGACCACCCATATCCAGCAGCTCCTCAGGGCTGATAAAATTATGGTAAAATAGTAGTCAGACATTCTCCCTGATAAGGAAGCTATAGCTTACTTGCCTTCCGGTATTTTCACTAATAGAGAAGGCTTTTGGGTCATTGAGGTTATGTACAGCAAAATGGAGCTGTCAACTATCAGTTGGTTTACACCTTTTAAAAATTGAGCCTAGCAATTGGTGACCATGTCCTTAACAAATTTCATATTCAATGGTAGTTTTTGTTTCACAGAAATCCATACTTATTTAACTTGAACTGGCTTTGTACATGTTCTTTCTCCAAATGAGGTTTGACCAAGGTTATCTGCCACATGATCATGTAGTTAACTTGTATCAGATTAAGTGGATATTCTGAAGACACAGCCACAATTCATTGAATCATGGTTTCCTGAAGCTAAATAACAAGAAATTCTGAAAATGAAACCTAAAGTGAAGACAGTAGTAGTCTGGTCTGAATTTAAAATCTCACATTGATCATTCAGACTGCACTTAATCTTTTTATTGCAGGAACATTATACTATAATCAACCTTTTGCCATATTTAAAGCAATGCCATATTTACTCTTTACAAGATAATACCAAATTATTTAATGAAACCCATAAAAGTTAGTGCTATTGACATGGATGATACTTCATATTGTGTTGCATATTAAGAAGAGTTTTAAGCAATCAGACTTATGTTTTTGCCTAGTGGACGATAAAATCCCTTAAGCCAGTGGTTTCCAAACCTGGTCCTGGAGTACCTCCAACAGTACTTACTTCAGCTGTCTCTCTCAACTGGCACAACCAGTTCAGGTCTTGAAGTCCCTACAAACGAGCTGATGAGTTGAATCAGTGTGTTTTATCAGGGAGAAAGTGTGTAGAGTTGGGGATACTCCAGGACCTGGATTGGGAACCACTGCATTAAGGCACAGTCACATTCGCATGTTTTTTATGACAAAAAGGTCCATTGTCCACTGTCAATAGTGTAGTGATGCACAAAGTACTACTCACACAGAAATCACTTTTAAACCAAGCAGCCTTCTGTTGGTCAAGGTGTCAAGTTCACATGAAAAGCTTGAATCTGATGCAAAATCTCCATGCCCTTACACAAAATTCCTGAAAATGCAATGTTCTTCAAGACTTACATTGAAGGAGGGATCTGAGTCATGTCTAGAAGACCAGAATATCATAGAGATTTGGGGGTTAACCACCGTAGCAACTGCATAGCAACACCCTGGCAACCATCCACAATACCTTAGCATCCTATCAGCAATATGCAAGTGCCTTCAGAAAATGTGATAATCTAGTGTGACAGTAAGGCATGTTTAGAGTTTATCTACAAATCACTTCTGGTTTGTAACAAGGCAACTAGCCGATACTGGTTGCCATGGTAATCTTGAGTATGAGTAGGACTTGTGCTGTAAGAGAGGCCACAGGTTATTTTTGTGTGTGTACTGTGATTCAGACTATACCAAGAGCTGCTGACATCTCTTCCCAAAGTACACTTGCACCACTTCTGCCTAATGATTTTGTACCAAAGCAGCAAAATAACCATGTGTGAAAGCGGCAGTTAACCAACCAAACACCAGATCTGTAGTGTAAAATAACCAGACGATCAGAAAGGATGTTATTCCACAGAAAGATCATTGTGTTTTTTTTTTCAATAAATGGACCTAAAGGTGCTTTGAGGAAAAGGGAGAGGGAGTCGAGAGTTTCCTCCCACGTACACACGCAGGAAGTCACTACTGAGCAGATGCAAAGTGTCATTATGGGCCTGACTTATTCGTGCTGAGGTAATGCAGCAGACCACATTTTGATCCAGACGAGAGATTAAGTGCGAATGAAATGTTTACACAGCTATTAAGATCAAGACACTTGACACACTCTCACACAAAGGCACGTCCTCCTTGTTCATTTCCGCACCGTGATTCCTGACCTCTTCTCGCCGCGTCGTGAGGTTTAGAAGCCAGTGACCAAAGAGCACTAAAAAGGATGAGAGATCACTCCAAACATCAAACATCCTGGAAACAGAAGGAGGAAGCAATTTAATTAGGCCATGGAAGAATTCAGACCAAAACAAAACAAGCAAGAACAGTTTGTGCGTATTTTTGCGCGCACAGGAATGTGTGTAGGCTGTTCCGTTTTTACCATATAGTGATTGTATACGTCACTGGTAAAGCTCACTTGTGTTTGTTTGTAGCAAAAAAGAGAACTTTGAATGTGGAGGATTTATTGAAGGTTGAACTCCTCTAAGTTTGAGTGAGTAATACAGAAGAACGTAGGAAAGGGGGAGGAGAGGGAAGAGATGAGAGGAGGTTACCTGTAATAACAACCCTGGAAATGCTAAAAAGAGAGAGGCTGTGTTCTAAATGGCCTAATGCGTACTGTGCAGTATATACTGCACACTGCCTAATAGTTTTTAAATTTAGTATGTGAAAGCTAATGCATTATGCATAAACATTTTTAAAAAGAGATGTAAACTGCTCACCTTTTAGACGAAAATTACTGTTTTGAAAGCAAAAACGGCCACCTTCGTAATTTGTGGAGATCTATCTATCTATCTATCTATCTAT
>NW_015665829.1:128647-136944 GCF_001515625.1 Sinocyclocheilus rhinocerous | reverse complement strand
TAAAGTGGCTGCTCATCCTGTGTAGGGCACAGTGATCTTGTAGCTACAACAAACATATGTCAAACAGCAATGTAATTCCTAAACAAATGATTAATTCACAATTAATGAGCCACAAATGTCCTAATCGGTCAGTATTCATTTAAAACACACACACACACACACACAATATATATATATGACCATAAATGTATATGGTAACCATTTATTAAATATTGGGGTAAGCAAATGTATAAAAGCAAAATTGTACATTTTTTAAAACAGAAATACATTTTAAAATTAAGAATAAATTAGGAATGAATGTTCTATCTATCTATCTGTCTGTCTGTCTGTCTGTCTATCTGTCTATCTATTTGAGGTTCTGATGACAGAATGGGGTAATGATGCCACATGGCTGCGCAACAGTGCTGTAAACATTCTTTCTACACCTCTCTTTCTCCTCCTCCTCATCCTCCTCTCCCGCCTGCACTTAAGGTCGCACACTGTGTCATTCCCTCTCTCAGTTCTCTCCTCCTCCCACCTAGAGCTTCACGTCGCTTTGACTGACCCAACACTCAGTGGATGAGCCTGAGGGGAGAACAGCCTTCAAACACAGACTGTGCCTCACAATAAACCCACACGTTTCATTTTATTTTATAAAATCTTTGCGTTTTTCCTCATGAAGATTCGAGTTTTGTAGATGCAAACGTGAACGTAATTTTTACGTTGATTTCACTTTTGTTGTGCCATCGCGCGCATACTGAATCAAATCCACACCCGCTGAGATTTGCCCATCTTCTCCAGTCGGGAAAACAGCAAGGAGAAGAGGACACGTTCAATAATTTTTAACTAAAGAAGCCTCGATACTCATTAACAAAGTTTCCAAGAAATTCACATGCGCACCAGGAAAGGGAAAGATTTCCTCTTTACGAATCCCGTTTCCTCAGCACGTTCGGAGAAAGAAGGGAGCTTGAGAAATCATGCTGATTTCTGTGGAGAGGGTCAAGATACTAAAGTTTCACTCCTGTAAATTGGATGAGTCGGTTTGAGCTGAAAAAAATCGACGCGTTTTCTCCGAGAGATGCGCGCCGCATTCACGAGACACGGATTTTAATTTACAGAGGAAGGCAAGGATTACAGAGGGATTATGACACCAAATGACGACCTGATCTGTGGTAAAATATTATTTAAACTAATTTTATTGTTTTTGACTATTGAAAATTATGTTTTATATCAAAGGTGTGTTTTAATATATTAGGTTGAAGTGAGAGCGCGCTCTTGCGTCCCCGTCGACTACGCTGGTAAATGTTGTTCTCTATACACTTGCGTTACGTTTAAGAAGTCCAACGTTTTCTTCTTCTTCCAGTTTTGCTTTTTAAGGTGTGTAAAATGAAAAGTTAAACTTTTAAAAACGTGACTCCAGACCCCGTGGTTTAGTTTAATTCGGTTGTGAGCGCTCCGTCCAGATGTTGTTGAACGCCAGAACGCGTCATATGTGTTTACTATTACACAGCGTAGTCTTCTCAGTTATGCTATCATGCAACTCTCATTTCTCAAGAGAACAACTTTTTCTTAGTGTGAATAACTTTTTAATTATCTGAAGAATCTTTTGCACTGAAGAAACTCTAACACTGCTTATTGTTGTAGCCATTTTTAGTTGTATACAGTTTATTTTCTTGTTTCATTTCTGTCGACAATAACTGTGAATGGTGGGCATTTTCAGTTCTGCTAAAAGTATGTCTCAAGTGGGTCTCTGTTTTGATGTTTTCAGAGTCTTAGTCCTTCCCATTCATTTTGAGAATGGAAGTGTTCCGGATGGGGCCGCTGAGGCTCACTCTTCTAGTTCTGCTGAGCGGTGTGTCATTTGGAGTGGTTGAACTGGAGCCGCTCGCTCAAAAGCAGCCTCAGTCACTCCATCCCCATCCGCCTCAACAGAACATCACCCTGGCAGTCATCCTGCCTCTACACAACACAGAGTACCCCTGGGCATGGCCTCGGGTTGGCCCTGCCTTGCACTGGGCCCTGGACAAGGTGAACTCTGACCCCAACCTGCTGCCAGGCTACCATCTACAACTGGTCTTCAACAGCAGCGAAAACAAGGAAGGAGTGTGTTCGGATTCAGTGGCTCCTCTCGTGGCCGTGGACCTGAAGTTCTCATATAACCCCTGGGCTTTCATCGGGCCGGGTTGTGACTACTCTTCCTCACCTGTAGCCCGTTTCACCACACATTGGGAGGTTCCGATGATCACAGGTGGGGCGAGAGCACTGGGTTTCAATTTGTACTCTTCCATCACCAACATCGGCCCCACGCACAAGAAGCTGGGCGAGTTTGTGGCCAGGATGCACCGGCATTTCGGTTGGCACAAACACGCTATGCTCATGTTTAGCGATAATAAGAACGACGACCGGCCGTGCTACTTTGCCGTGGAGGGGCTGTACACACAGATGCGAGATGACAACATCACAGCAGATGACATGGTGTTTAATGAAGATGATGAACCCATCCGTTATGAAGTGCTTCTCCGGGACATCAGCCAGAAAGCCCGTGGTAAGTGTAACATGCGGTGGGGGGGGGGTCAAGGAGGAATGAAAGGCTGGTGTTAAATGTCACATTTGTCAAATGTAAAAGCTCTTGCTCACATTATCTGGCTGTCATTGGTTTGAAGAAGCTCATCTCATTGTTTTCATTGTCCCACAGCAGCGTAATACAGTTGCCAGTCCCATTTGGAGTGATAAATACCCTTGTGAAAAAGAAGTGTTCTTAATTGTACTGAATGCTCAATTGGAGTGTTTGAAACTTAAAAATATATTTTTAAAAACTTAAAAGCAGAGAATATAGTATTAATGAAGTAAAAGGCCACTTAAAGAGAGTACACTTTCATGCACTTTGTAATAATGTCAAATTAAAAGTTTAATTTTAAAGTACATTTTAAATCATTATGTTTTAATAATCTTTTGTTGTGCTTTAAAGTACAATTATTTTGAAGTGTTATTTAACACTAAAGTACTTGATTATAATTCTGTAATGTGTTAACTGCGGTGTGTTATTTGATATAACATTTTAAATCAGTTTAAATTTACTAAATTATGACTTAATCATTACAAAATATGTGTAATTACAAAATATATAATCAAAAAGACCATAGAAGCAATCTAAAAAACACAATATAATTAATTATGAAAGTCTTACTTTAGTGGGTCAAAAACACTCGTAAGTTTACTTAATTGCATTTAATATAAATTTAAACTATAATACATTTTCATTTATGACATGCAGTTAAGTGTCTGAAAACATTGCATTCAGTTTATTCTTTTAAAGTTATTTCCATAATAAGTAGGGTAAACGTACCTATTAAGCTCACGTACCCATTAAGCACACTTCCATTTTTGAGATCAGATTATAAAAAGAAAAAATAATTGATTATCCTACTTGATGTCTTAACCACTTTGGGTAAGTTTCACTACTTATTGTAAAATTAAGAGATTAATGTTCAGACTTTTGCATATTATAACCTTGAACTTGGATGTGGGAAATAATTACATTAGATCCAAAAGAGAGTTTTAGCAGCATAGCGCAGATGCTACAGAACACAGTTAGCTGACTAGCTGTGTAAGATTGTGTGCTACGCTAATATATTACTTCACAGGCATTACTGGCTTGTACTTTTACATCCATAATATTATAAATTGTCAGTTTATTGCTGGTCTGTGGTCTTACAGTGCTGTAATTTTTTAAAGATTTCATATTATTTTAAGGTGAGCTTAAAGGGTTCACTACTATGAAAATCACACAGCTTCAGTGTGACATCAGTAAGAAAAAGTATAATTTCATAGATATTGTTAATAATAGTTGTTCATATTAAAATATGTATGAACTTAATACATGACCTACATTATTTATTTAGCAAAATCCTGTCATTTTAATAAATATTACATGAAATGTATTACAAATTGTTGCTGCTCCAATTAAGCTCAGTGTGCTCTCTTTAAGCTGTTCTACATTAAACGTCTATGTAAATACTTCATAAACAGACTTTACATAGCCTATAAACTGATGGTTGTCACTTTAAGTTAAGTTAATTGATTTTCTATGGATTCTGTCGACTCAAATCTGCAGACTGGCTCTGACCTTCGGCAACTAGCATCAACTTCTCCAGACTGTAAATCAGTGGAAAATCGGGGCAAAAATCATGTAGTGTATTCCAGACTTAAGAGACTATAGATAAGTTTCTGTGTTCATCCCCATGAATTAAATGTTTTATTGGTTTGTTTTATTTGATTTTTGAATGTGTTACTTAGCTTGAACGTGGACTAGTATAGATGTTGCAATGTGCTTAAATGACACTTCATTATGAATATAACTGATCGACTTGAATACCTTGTTGCTTGATTTTAGTGTTCTGTTTTTTTTTGTGATTGACATTGCACCTTCAAAAAAAATTTTTTTTTTTACAATTATTCTTTAAAAAATGTACTTAAAATAAACAAGAATTTTTAATAAAACATGATGTGAGCTTAATGGGAACAGGGGTGTGCTTAAAGGGTACAAGCATGTACCCATTAAGCACAGACAGACTTAATCTTAATTGAAATGCTTTTGTCATTTAAAATAAAATTTAATATTTTTGTGTGAGAGATTAATATTTTATTTTAACATAATTTTTTGTACTGAAACCAATATCTTGTTCACTAAAAATGCCTCAATGTAGATTTTGGTGAGTTTAATAGGTATGTTTACCCTACTCTTTTTAAAAGTATGATAAAGTGTATTTTTCACAAGGGTATGGTTGTGTTCGATTATGAAAGAGACTTGAATCATAATCAGACTCACTACTTGAAATATAAAGTCACAGTTTGTTGAGAGATTTTTGAGAGTAAGTTCAGTTGATAATGTGCTTTATGAATAGACCTGCTGTCATCACATCATTGATATGCAGTACATAATTTCATTCCTGTCTATCACTAATGTGAGTGCTACAAACCTCTCTCAGGTTATGAAAAATGAAAAATATTGTGAGGCTGGGGAGTTTGGAAAGGATTGGAACCAGTGTTTTGAAATGCCAAACAGTTGAGAATAAGAATCAAATCCGTGAAGACAAAATTAGTTTTGATATTTGCTACAGGTATATGGTTTTCTTTCTCTGTGGTAACATGCATTATTATATGAATTGGAGAAGAGGATTGTCTCTGATGCCTGTCTATGCAGACGTTATTTTATCCGTTCTTGTCACCCTTTAAATATACTATACTATTTGAGAGTCACACCTGGTATAAAAATTGAATATATCTCAAACATTAGCTAAGTTTAGATGCAACCAAATAATTCATTAGTAATGGGACTGAAAATTCTTTATGTAAACAAACACCTCAATCAATTGATCTGAATGAAATTTCAATGGGATTGGAATGGGTGGTGCACACCTGAAATAATGTGATCAATAGGAAAGAATTTAAGCACAGAAATGCTTGAATTTGACAGTTTTCTCAGTCAAAATAAAACCTACCTTGTGTACATGCGGAGTGCTGTGATGTGTATGTTTTCAAACGTTTTATGTCTTATGAACATGCGTATGTTTAAGTAAATCTTATGTTACAAACTGGTAAATGGAGACTGAATGCTTACTAAATATTTGCTAAAAAAAAGCTCTTTTGATGTATATGTCAGCTGTCTTTTTAGATATGTCATCATGATAAAAAGTACAGTTATACTTGCAGTAGCTCCGGTAACATTCACTTTGGCTTTATCTGGTTCTGAACATGGCAACTGCGCTTATGTTGAGGTTTTGTTTGGAATACATGAACTAAAAGTTTAGGGTTCATGTGAACAGAAATGTCAGAATCTGAAATTGGATTGGATTCATCCAAACATACATAACTATTGACTGCATGAACACAGCCAACTTGTTTAATCGTAAAAAAAAAAAAAAAAAATACAATTTACAAAAATACAAATAGTAGCATTTTCTTTCTACTTACTGAATGTCAGCTTCTATTTGTTCATAGAGTTGTGTGCTCTCAAAATATGTTTAAATGAGTAAATAAAAAATAATTACAACAAAAAGTATAATAAAGATAATAACTAGGGCATTGCTAGGTGGTTATTTTGGTGTTACTGCTGTGGGGTTAGTAGGATATTCTTGGTGGTTGGTAGGGTGATGGGATGTTGCTATGGTGTTCAGGATTTTTGCTATGGGGTTGGTAGGGTATTCTGGGTGGTTGCTAGGGTGTTTTGGGTGGTTACAAAATACAAAAATAAAATAATTAGGCTATATAGTAATGAAAATATAATAAACAAAAAAAAAACTGCATCAATTGGATATTTCAGAGGTTGAATATGACAAATTACAAAAGTACTTGGGATGCACAATACCATTTGTTTTCAGAACCGATCCGATACCAAAAATTCTGAGTATCGGCTGATACCAATAACGATCTGATACAGCACAGTTTTTTTTTTAATCAATATAGAATTTCTATACCTCTGTGTGTTAACCTGATCATCACTGTTTTGTATGTTAAACACAATCTACTAAATATAGACAACTTCATTATACAGAAAAATAACAAATGAAAAAAATGTTACACATTGCTCTTTGTATTGTTGTAAAATGCATTTATGAAAAACAATAAATGTATTTATTTATATATAAATATATACTATAAAATTAAAAGACATTTCTTTTAAATGTATAGCACAGTAATGAGGCAGCAACATATGATAGATAGGACAGAACAGAACAAGAAAGGCTATTAACAATCTTTCATTGCGCAAAAGTATTATAACATGAAAGGCTCCAATACAGACCGGCACAAAGCGCTTATGCACATCCCGTGCACAGAATGATGCGCTTGAAGCAATGTGGCATAGAAAAGTTCAAAGCACAAAGGGAAGAAATATTGATGCGTAGTGTATTATATGTGTGATAGAGTCTTTTCTTTTAACAGTTTTAAACTTCAGTTACTGTGCACGTAAAAAAACAATTCATAGTGCTCTCTACTCCAGTGTTGTGATCTAACAGACACCCGGTAGAATATGCTTTAGAAACAGCACTAAACTCCAGCAAGATAAACTTTATGGTGCTTTATAATGTTTTTGTGTCTTTCGTGGGGCTTAATAATAACACAGAATAGTATACGCACAGTATCAGATTTGGATCGGTCTTGTCCGATTCCCAACCCGACAGAAAATGGCAGTATCAGAGCCGATACGGATACTGAGCATCGGATCGGTGCATCCCTAAAAAGTACACCTATAACATCCTATAACAATATGTACTTAGATAACAAAAGAAGAAGAACATTAAACTCGACTGCTAATGCAAATATTGACAGAAATGTGACTGACAGGTTTATAACTAGAGCCTATAGTCTTTTATGAAGTGCAGATTTATTACTCAGGTCTGTCTGTGAGCTGACACAGGTCCTGCACAGGTGAACAGAAACAGGAAGCAGAAGCCCCTCGAGCTCATCTGTGCCTGAGGCTGAGAAATGAGTTCACGCAAGCACTGTTCTGGAGACAATTAACTCAGAAGAGATGCAAAAGCACTCTACCTCGTCCCTGTGCCCCTATTCCCAGGGTCTGAGAAAAACATTTGAGCATTTCATAAAAGTTTGTACGGGTAATAAAATCCTGAGAATATGAAAATTGGAAAGAGACACAAAGGGAGAGACAGAGATATACTGAAATGTCGAGAGGGGAAACAGTACAAACTGAATAATATTGAGAAAATTACTGGCTCATTGTTGGCTTCACACACCAAGAGACATAAGAGTCAAGGTCGTCTCCTCTTCAGGGACAGAATAAAAGGAACTGGCAGACAGGTGGAGATTGATAGATGTAGAGCGGTAAAGAGCTGAGAGAATAGACCAATTATAGGTTTGTAAACATTCAGGATGCGCGCGCATCATGGTTGCAGAAAACCCGGGAGAGATAGCCTTTACGGCTAGAGAATTACACGGATACGGTACAAAATAGTTAGGTTTAAAAAGACTATAGATTATATTGATTAGATGTCATTTTCAAAATGTTCTCCGCATATTACAAGAGCTTGTCACCCAGCGATAAGCACTGTTATTCAACGAAATTGACGTTAGAGAGTGGGATAGTCTTACAGATCCGAAACAGGGATGACGTTTTTTTTGTGGGCGGGGTTTATCTGGTGGCAGAAAATGACGGTTTTCAAGTGGCAGTCTATGGAGCCATGGAATAAAAAAAGGTAAATTTGATTTTATATGTCAAAATTCTGACTTTATTCTCGCAATTCCGAGATTATATCTCACAATTCTAATAAGGAAAAACAACTCGTCATTCTCTCTTTTCC
>NW_015665829.1:126095-128399 GCF_001515625.1 Sinocyclocheilus rhinocerous | reverse complement strand
TAAACGTCTGCGTTTAGCTTCAAATGGCGTCTTTGACGACAGTATTCTATAAAAATTATTTGCATTCCGATCTTGACATCAAAAGGCACAAAAATATTTTTTTCTTTTATCCCATGGATTTTACCCATTTACCTCCACTTGTTCCCAGTGTTTTTCTGCAACCACTATGCGCGCGCAGCTGCAAATGACGTAACTGTGACGTCTACTCTGAATTGGTCTATAGTGATGAGTGCCTCGCATCTCTCTCTGTTTGCCTCTCATTCTTATTCTGCTGGTTTTTTGTAGGTAATGGAGAAAAATGTATTCACTGATGTGTCGTGATTCTGAATCGATCCATAAGAATTTTTTGTAATTGTTAATAATTTTTTGAAAGACACATGTAGGATAAAGCATTATGGATACGTGATGTGAACAACACTCTAAAGGCGGCACATACAATGCATCTGCAGGCTATGTTGCACGTATTTATATCATTCAAAGTTACATTTACACAACAAACAAACACACACTTGAGCCTTCAGATCACTGCCCAGGACAAAAGGGCTGAATGGAGATGCACTTTAAAACATCTTACTTCCGTTATTGTGAAGAAAACAACTAGCCAGTGTTGTGTGTCATGAACTCTATATTTAAAGGAAATATGGAAGCCAGTTTCTGCCACAGAATTAAAAAATGAAAAGGTCATATAGAGTCAGATTGGTCTCATTAATATCCATGCAAAAAGATATGGCTACATGTGTAGCCAAATTCAGATTCTATAATAAACTCATCAATTTTAAACATTCACAATGTATATATAATTTTTTTTTCATGTGAATTTGACCATGCATGTATGCATTATATCTTTTGCATGAATTATTAATCAGACCAGTCTGGTCTAGTCTGGTCTTAATTATCTCACAATTCTATCTTTATTTCTCATAATTCCATGCTTATAAATCTCACAATTTTGAGTTAACATCTCACAGTTCAGACTTGCAGCTGTAAGTTTGTGGGGCAATTTTGACTTTTTTCTCTGAATTGTGGGTTTATAACACAATTTTCACTTTATATTACACAGTGTTACTTCATATCTTAACATTGCGAGAATTTAAGTCAGAATTTGAAGCTGTAAAGTGGCATTGCGAAATTCACTGTGCGATATATAGAGTCAGAATTACGTTATAAACTCAAAATTTCAAGAAAAAAAGTCTGAATTGCAAGATGATATCTGTGAGATATAAACTATTTTATATATATATTAGGGCTGGTAAGCGATTAAAATTTTTAATCTAATTAATTACATGATGTGGCAATTAATTAATCTAATTAATCACAAATTAATCGCAAATCAAATTTGACTGAGAAATTACTCCCAAACGATAATTTAAAGTGTTTAAATTGTTGTGTAAAGCATCAAACAGACATTACAAAAAGTAGCTTCAGCAAGAAATATTTTATTTGATCAAATTTATTACATATCTTTTCAACCATGAGGGTGAGTAAATGATGACACAATTGTTTTGGGAGGGTGAACTATACCTTTAATAATTTATTTTATTAATTTTATTATTATTACTATGGAAATATGAAATTATTTCTTTAATGAAATGATACTCTAAATAATAAACTAAAACTGCCAGTAGGTGTTGGTAAATGTCTTAATGATCAAGTCATCGAGTCAGTTATTCATTCATTTGATTTGTTCAAATGGCTGATTCATTCAGGAGTGAAGTAAATGGTTCTTTATGAATGGTCCATTGAATCATTAGGCTTGTTCGACTTGAAGCAGATCATCACCATCAGATCGATCGGTGTGACATCAAAGTACCGCAAGAGCTAAAAGGCTTGTTTGAGATGAGCAAAAACTGCGCAGAACCGATCACCGGTGATCACCGCGAGATGCATGCTGGTTAGAAAAGTGTCCGAGTTACGTCCGACTTGCTCTGATGTCATGCTGACGTGTGCCAAAAAACTCTCGCGACGGCGAGGCGGCTGTGTCAGATTGCTCTCCACCGACTGTGCTGATCAAAAGCATGATGGAGCAAATCAATCCGAGTCCTTAACCATCATCAAGAAACGACTAAAAACACATCTGTTCCACCTTTATTTGACCCTCTAACTCTAACACTTTCTATTCTATTTTAATTCTACTTTATTTATATTTATCTTCTTTTTTATTTTATTTTTTTTTAATTAAAAAAACAAAAAACAAACACTAGCTTTCTATTTTTTCTATTCTATCTACTTGTTTTTCTTTGTGTGTGTGTGTGTATATGTATGCGTGTATATATATATATATATATATATATATACACCTTGCTA
>NW_015665829.1:123754-125867 GCF_001515625.1 Sinocyclocheilus rhinocerous | reverse complement strand
TTTATTACATATACTCTTTTGGACCATGAGGGTGAGTAAATGATGACACAATTGCCATTTTGGGGTGGGTGAACTATACCTTTAATAATTTATTTTATTAATTTTATTATTATTATTAATATGGAAATATGAAATTATTTCTTTAATGAAATGATACTCTAAATAATAAACTAAAACTGCCAGTAGGTGTTGGTAAATGTCTTAATGATCAAGTCATCGAGTCAGTTATTCATTCATTTGATTTGTTCAAATGGCTGATTCATTCAGGAGTGAAGTAAATGGTTCTTTATGAATGGTCCATTGAATCATTAGGCTTGTTCGACTTGAAGCAGATCATCACCATCAGATCGATCGGTGTGACATCAAAGTACCGCAAGAGCTAAAAGGCTTGTTTGAGATGAGCAAAAACTGCGCAGAACCGATCACCGGTGATCACCGCGAGATGCATGCCGGTTAGAAAAGTGTCCGAGTTACGTCCGACTTGCTCTGATGTCATGCTGACGTGTGCCAAAAAACTCTCGCGACGGCGACCAGTTACATGCCAAAGGTGAACACTTTCAAATAAGGACAGATTTATTAATAATGTATAGGGTACATTCAGGCGGGGTGTTTGTGTGAGGGTCGCCTGTTCTCTATCTGCATTCTAGACACGCAGTCTAACAAATGAAGCCCTGAGGTAAGAAGGTAGAACCCAGTGTGAAAACACAGACAGAGGGAGACCACCTCCAGTGGGCCACCTGATTCTATAGCCTGCGGTTTGATAAGCAGCACACAAGGATGAAAAGATGAATCAATGGTGGTCTGTTAGTGCCCTGAAGGCAGTTCCCTGAAACAGACACAACATTTCACATGCAGCGAGAGCGGTCACTCTAAATGATTATGCAAAGGCGAGGCGACGCACAGAGCATGCAGAATCTCTGCTGTGGCCTGCTGAGTCTGGTCAGCCAGGAGATCTCTGGACTGTGATGGGTGCGCAGGAGCTAATGAGCAACAGATGTAAACAACAGCTTCTGCGCTGGGATTGTGCTTTTTAAAATGGGCCGAGAGATCACTAATGTAGCTAAGTTAAAAAGAAGACAGAAGCTGACAAACAAATAGCTTACAGATGCAAGCAGTTACTTTTGGGTTCAGCAGGTTATTTTAAGGCCATGCATAAAAAATGCATAACAAATGCTGACTGAAAGTTCAACTGAAGAAAATGTGAGTGCTGCTACCTTTATTTGACCCTCTAACTCTAACACTTTCTATTCTATTTGAATTCTACTTTATTTATATTTATCTTCTTTTTTATTTTATTTTTTTTTAATTAAAAAAACAAAAAACAAACACTAGCTTTCTATTTTTTCTATTCTATCTACTTGTTTTTCTTTGTGTGTGTGTGTGTATATGTATGCGTGTATATATATATATATATATATATATACACCTTGCTACGTGCGTGTACTGCGTTAGGCTAACCGAGACTTGTCATTTGCACTTATATATTGTTGCTCTTTTGTTCGTTTTGTCTGCTTTTATTGTCCTCATTTGTAAGTCGCTTTGGATAAAAGCGTCTGCTAAATGACTAAATAAATAAATAAAATAAAATGATGGGGGACGACTGGATGACGACACAACTTAATGCTCATTGGTTCAGACAACTGTGATGCTGCGTTCTCTTTTTTTATTATTATTTTTTTTTATCTGGTTCCATGTGATTATGTATTTAAATTATGCATGAATGTTCCCAAACACTATGACAGTGCGATCTCTGTGTGAGATATGTGATTGTTGTCATATTTCTATAAAAATCTAAAATACATGTTTGTATTAAAGTAAAAATTAATGATAAATACGCCTTTCGTATGGAATTAAATAGCAAGCACTTTGAGTGTCTTGTTCATCATATTTATTTTCATATAAAAGCAACAGAACTGAAATAATATCATGTTTATTAGCACAGCACCTGAGTGAGAATAACGCGATATCCGCCTTTGATCTCGTTGGTATCTGTTCCACTTCGAGAGGCAGAACTGTCCGTATTGACTGCGCTTATTTCACTCCTCCCCTCACTGCAGCCGCCTACTCTCGCCTACATTTCAGGCGAGGCCAGGCGCATCTCAAACAAGCCTAA
>NW_015665829.1:123109-123616 GCF_001515625.1 Sinocyclocheilus rhinocerous | reverse complement strand
TTTAGGGACATTCTAACTACGTTCTCTAGGCTCCATCACGCAGTGAGTTGTTGCCCTGCCTCATATTTGTCATCAATCAACTGTATGAAATGTCAGATGAGATGACCCACATAGATCTGGGGCAAGTGCGTTAAATGCGTTAAAGGCGTCATCGGATGCAAAATTCACTTTTGTTGTTGTTTGAACATAAATGTGTGTTGGAAGTGTGTGTAAACATCCATCCTATAATGATAAAAATCCACCCAGTGTTTTTTTTAAAATCCCTATTTTAAAATCCCCTTTCTCAAATCAGGCTGTTCTGAGATTCCTGTCAGAATGACGTAGTTCTGCACAGGCCCCTCCCACGATAGTTGATTGACAAGGCCATCTTACCTTAGACCTGCCCTGAGTGAGCTGTGAGCTGTCCGCCATTGTGTCGACTCCGGTGCAGGGGAGGACTAGAATGTCTCCGATTAATCGATTGAGGTGTTGGATGTAATAATGAACATAAAAGTCATCATTTACTCC
>NW_015665829.1:122860-123020 GCF_001515625.1 Sinocyclocheilus rhinocerous | reverse complement strand
GGGGTGAGCAGAGCTCATTAGCATTTAAAGCAACATGAACTAGAATGGCTTGATAAAAACAGAGATCATTTTGACAGGGTGAAAAAGGTGTTTTTTACACTACCATTGAGAAATTTTAACCAAAGTATGTTATAGACTTTTCATTAAGACCCTAAAGAAT
>NW_015665829.1:108710-122821 GCF_001515625.1 Sinocyclocheilus rhinocerous | reverse complement strand
TATATATATGTATATATATATATATATATATATATATACATATATATACATATAATTTGATATAAATAGGCTTTCATACACTGTAAAAATGATTTTTCAAAGTTAGTGAAGGAAACAATAATTCTTGAAGTACATTTTATAAGAAAATACAATTTCAGCCTTTCCGAAATAGTTTTTAGCATTTCGTTTTTAGGTTTTAGCATTTCATGTTTAATTCAGTGTGTTACCTGTCATTTTCTTTGTAATTATTTGTGAAATTTACTAGCAATTTCTGAGTGAAAATCTGAGTAAATCCTACACCAAAATTTTTTCAGTGTTGGAAACATGTTCTGAAGTTGATCAGCCACAGAAAACAAGATGGCTATTTCTAAAGTACTATGCTATGATCTGCAATATTTTGTGTGTACTAATTAGGATGGATTGAATGCGAATTTGGATGTAATCAAAGTCCATAACTGCGTTTACGTTACTCCAGACAGCATGTCTCACTCTGAGTGCCTGTAGACGCAGTGAATGCTTTTGCTATCTTGCAGCATGTACCCGAGAAATAACTGCAGCGTGTCTGAATATTGACTCCCTATCTGTGTGAGTAATTGCTGTCTTTCCAGAGCGATGAAAGAAGTGTGAGAGTGAACGGTCTTCAGCTGGGGCGCTCTGTGCTCAGACGGGGGCTAAATCTTCAGCTGCTGTGCAGACAATTAAATGGGTTCAGACATTGGAGGAGAGGCTTGTTAGATGTCGACCAGAACATGGCATCCTTTTAATAAGGCTCTCCATTCCTTGATCTCAGAGTCACAAACACAAACGCATGTAAACATGCATTCAGACACATTCACACACACACATTTTCTGTGTTCAGCTGGAATAAACGACTATCTAGTATCATGAAAATAATAGCATGTGTTTTTGTTGTTGTTTTTGAAATAAAAAGATCCTACCTAATACAGATCACGAGAAAACAACTTTTGGTATGTCGAGAACACAAGAAAATATTAAGTCGTGATCAACGAGAAAACAAAAAAGAAAAATATTTATAATCCATGGCCTCTTAGGACTTCCATAAAATAGAGTTAAATATATCAAATAATTTTCACTAGTTTGTATTTGTGATATTTTTGAAGACTAATTAACTGTGAATAAGACATTCCTGCAACGTAACTCACATTTACAATTACAGATGTTAGCTATTTAGCACAATTCTAAAAATAAATACTCAATGTGCTCAAGATTTAGCATACCTTTAGCAGACCATGGTTTAAATAATAGAATCAGCCCATTGGTATTTCAACATGAACATAATCCCTTGTGACTTTTGTCCTTCTTGGCTGTGGTTTATGGTTTTATTTTGGCCTGTATGACTCCCGTTACTTTTATTGACCTTGTCATCATGCCATTTCTCTTTTTGAGCATGCAATCAATCAATTTGCAGGCTTAGTTGACATTTCAGAAGGATACTTGCGAATGTCCCGCGGCTTTGTCCTTATCCACTGAACCTAAAACTGATGTTACGGCTACACAGGATATTGTAAGTTAATAATAATAATAATAATAATTTACAATAACTTTTTATTTTAATATTTGTATAACTTAATACTTATTGTTATAAGTATAAAGTATAAGATAAAAACAATACTAAGCAAAAAAACGTTTCTAATAGATAAAAACAAAAATAAGCTAAATTTAAGAAGTAACTAGAAGGTCTCCCTGGAGGAGCCAGATGGGGAGCCAGATTATTGAATCTGAGTCGAGGGAGGGAGGAGCAATGGTGGAGACTCGACTAATGAAACCAGGGGACAACAGATGAAGACGGAGCCGATGGCGGTTGTGACCCAGGCGGAGCCAAGGAGATGGAGACCCAGGGTGACACTGGAGGCCTGAAGGGCCAAGGTGGAACCACAGCTTGCTGGACCAAGGTGGAGACGGAGGCCCAGCAGACCGGTTCAGAGCCGGTGGGACTGAGGACCAAGGCAAAGATGGAAGGAAGGAGGAACCCGGCGGAGCCAGAGGGATGGAGGGATGAGGCGCATCCAGAGGAGTAGAAGACCGTGGTGGAGGCTGGTAGATGACTGACCAAGGCAGAGCCGGAGGAACGAGGGACCCTGGTCGAGCTGAAAGAGCATGGAACCCAGGGGGCGCTAAAGAGTTGGAGGGCCGAAGTGGATTCCACGGCTCAGAGGACTGAAGTGGAGCCAGGGGATCGTCTTGCCAAGTCGGAGCTGGAGCCCAGAATACACGAGGCAGATCCACACCACAGAGTAGAGTTAGAGGATGAGCCGAAGGAAAACAATGGAGGCGGGCCAAGGCTGTCTTCAGAAGAGGACGTGGGAGAGGGAGGTTAGGTGGGATCGCAGGAGACACAGCAGACTTGAGATGAGTGGAACCAGCGGGGACGGGACAGGATATTCAGCTTGTTAGTACCATCAAAATAATATATTGTAAATATTTAAAATGTTACCCATCCCTAGTCTCTCAGCATTACAACACCTGCTATGTATGCCAATGTCACAGCACAGTTTTCATGACGTGGTTTTTCATGACAGAAAAATGTGTTTGGTGAAGGTTTTTCTCACATTGTCACACATGATGGTATCAGGAGTGTGACACAAATGCCTATTTCCACATGGCAACATGGCTGGTTTTAGTGAAACAGAAAAGGTGAACAGTTACAGAAAGCATTTGCTAAGGTGTTCAAAGTGGTTGTCAGTGCATTGCTAAGTGGTTGCTAGGACTTTCTGAGCCGTTGTTAGGTGGATTTTTACTGGACCAAGTAAAAAAATATGGTGTTGTGAATTTTTTTTAAATTTAGTTTTTGTTTGTTTTGTCATGAGGTGAAAAGCAGAAAATAATTAGAATTATAAACCAATAATAATAATAATTATTATTATATAACAGTAATATTAATAGCAATTAATATTATTATTGTTATATATAGCACCCTTCAAACATACAGTAGGTAAGTATATAAAAACATTTTAGACACCAAATAAATAAATAACATACGATAGATAAAACCAATAATATGCAAACAAAAAAAAGAATAGGAAAGATTAAAAAAGTCCTGTCACCTGTCAACTGAATCGTAAGTTTTCATTTAACATGGACCTGAGCTGTCAGGAAAAAAAGCTCACAGACCATACGCCCACACGGAACAAACAAACGGACACGTATACGTACCCCTAGAAAGGTACCACCCATCCACTCACAACAGAATACTTCTACATGCCTCAATCCCCACACAGAAAAACACAGAGTTCACTATCAAAAGGTAACATGAAAGCTGCAGCATTATCACAACACCAAACAAAACCATTGTTGCTTTTATCACCAAGATTTTCTCAATGAAGCACAACAGCTTTTCCAAAAAGTCATGCATGATTGCAGCTTCTAGGCGCTGTATTTAAAGTGACACAGAGCTGCCATAACTCTTTTCTTCACTTTAAAGGGACAATATTCAGAACAAACCAGCTGCAGCATGATAGGTGTGAAGGTTAACATTTCCAGATCTCAGCCTCTGCACTGTAATTCATAAAGATTGTGTGGCTTTCACTGCCAGCTGGATCGCTGAGCTCATGTCAGTCATTTAGACACAGCTGCTAATGATGGCTTGGGTTGGATGGTACCTTTCAGCAGGATGATCCGAGCTTCACACGTTGAGGTGCAGATGCACTCATTGGCGTTCCTCAGACACATGTTCTTTCATCACACATGCTGCTCTTGTATCTGATAATACATGTCTTGTATAGATTAAAGGAAGCTGTCATCATCTGCTCAACCTGATGCCATTTGAAACATTTTTGTTTGTTTTTTAAAGGCAGTCTTACAGATGCAGCATCTGAAAGCTTAGGCTGCTGACTTGTTCCCTCACTGCCTTATCAGGCAATGACTTTTAAGAAAGTGTTTGTGTACGAAAGTACCTCCCGAAACTGATTTAAGACAAACTTAACATAATAGTTTATTGATTAACAACAAAATAGAGAGAGGCCTTGGTGACAACTAAGTTAATATTTAATTACAGCAATACAGTACTTTTTAGGTAGAAATGTCATCATACATTGAAAAAGTTTTTTTTTTCCAAAAGTCCAAAATGTACATTCACACACAAACTTGCCACCAACTGCAAATTCCAATTGCCATCTATTTTTTAGCTCAACTGTCATGGAATTGAACACACAGGATAGTGGGATATCATAGGATATCCCTTCAACAATCACTCAGATTTCAGTAGACAGTATGCGACAGAATCATTGGATTAGGACGTGCCTTGTAGCCTTCCTACCTCCATATGTTGCCTGCAGAGGCAGCATTTTTCAGCTTTCAACTCAACCAGAATGTTCAGCCTGCTTAAATATGGATGGCAAGCGCAATTGTCTTTAAACATTCTTCATTGAAAATCTTGCCTTTGGGCCTTGTTTTTCGATTTGGTTCACGCTTCTGCATATTGCACCTTGGCATGCTCACAAAAGTGAGCAAAAGTTTGTGTGCAGTTTTTCTTTTCTGGTGTATGCATATGTTTTTGTGTAGGGGGTTAACTATGCCAAGACTTCTTTTTGAACATCTGTTTTAAGAGTCTGTACGTTTAATATAGGCCAAAATCGAGATAAGCATTGTCAGAAGTTTGGATACACGGTAGAGAAAAATCACTGAAACTGTCAATCAGTTGCTCCCTTTTATATTGTAATTACTGTAGCTGTCAATCAAGTCAGTTCAGCTGGGGCTTACTGATTTCTACACTCAACTCCCAATATAGTCAATGAAACTGTCCACACTGCACAATGAATCTCATTTACATTGTGTTACACTTTGTTATCAGTTACACTTTGTTATTATTGTTATTACTTTGTTATGATGAAGGGATTTCCGAGTGTGCAGAACTCAATGAGCTCATGCTAAACAAAAGATCCAGTATTTTGTCTGGCGTTCACACACTCAACATGTTTGTGAATAGTAATGCTCAATTATTATAAAAAAAAAAAAAAAAAGAAATTGAATCTGCTTCTGTATACTGTATTCAATGTAGTAATTGTCAGTGTTTATAATGGCTTCTATGGTAATTGCTTTTAATGTGACACTTGCATCAGGCGTAAACAGGTGTCAGCCATTAAGCGAGTGAATGCCAGTGGGTGGGGCCTGTGGTGCAATAACTGTTCGTTGATGTCTTGCTCTGGAGGCGGTCATATGCAAATGTGTTTGCCCATGTGATGTCACAAATATCCAAATGAACCGTGTTTGGAGCTTAGTTAAATAAATGCTTTTTTTTATAATTAGGATGTTGTACTCTATGAAACCTGCAAGATGTTTTAATGATGCAAAGACTTCTTATATGCCAAAAGTTCAAGGTAAATTTGATTTCTCATATCATGACTCATCTCAGTATCAACTTAGTAATGAAGTATCAGTACTTTTGACAACACCACTAAAGAATAAGTAGGTGTATCCAAACAAACATTTAGCCTGTAATCTTTGTAACTCATAATGTCTGATAAGGATGTCCGTGACGCCTCTTTGGGGAGTCATCGGGCAAACTCCTGCACTTTCAGTCATTTCCCATCTAAAGTGCCCATCTGTTGCCTCCACGGACCGAGAAAGAGCGGATGTTAATTATGTTCGGTTGTTGAAACATGTAGAGTTTGTTACCCTGTTCCAATGGACGGGTGTGTAAACACAAGGTGACTGGCAAATAAAAGCAGCCATTGTAATTGATTGGATCGTTGGAAGTTGGGGCGTTGCTAACAAAATAGAGGCAGATCTGAATGCCAGTTTGCAGTTAGTGGTGGGGGATTTCTCTCCACTGGATTCACAGCTGACACCCAAGGATGAATAAATGTTTTATTTATTAAGGTTGACGACGACGATCAACGGCACAAAACATGCCTAAAAACTCGCGCGAGAGAGAGAGAGACTGCCTGAATGACTGAGCATGTTCCCCATCAGGTTAAGTCATATTCATGAAAAAAAATTTGTTTACTATGTCCTAAGAGTAATGTTGTCGTAATATCCTAATATCTTTTCAATGTTTAGGGGTAACGTACTCCCTCATGACTGGTGTCAGTGCTATAAAGTGAAGCATCAGCTTCAGCTTTTTGACAACACCACTAAAGAATAAGTAGGTGTATCCAAACAAACATTTAGCCTGTAATCTTTGTAACTCATAATGTCTGATAAGGATGTCCGTGACGCCTCTTTGGGGAGTCATCGGGCAAACTCCTGCACTTTCAGTCATTTCCCATCTAAAGAGCCCATCTAAAGAGCCCATCTGTTGCCTCCACGGACCGAGAAAGAGCGGATGTTAATTATGTTCGGTTGTTGAAACATGTAGAGTTTGTTACCCTGTTCCAATGGACGGGTGTGTAAACACAAGGTGACTGGCAAATAAAAGCAGCCATTGTCATTTCCAAAGTGCCAAAACCCCAAGGACCCATGGGAGGCTCACAGAAAGGAGAGGTGCCTTCTGTGCAAACAGACAATCTAGAGTTCCAGTCAGATCTGATCGGAAGTGTAATTTATCAGAGTGACTCGCCTCTCTTGCCACCTGAGCACAGTCCTGGGTCAATGGCAAATTGCCTATTGCTTGTCTGGAATGTTCTGATTACCGAAAAGCTTCCGTAACAACAGATTTTCTTCATTATAAATAACATTATAATGTCACTGTTCACCTTTTGCCAATTTTTGTCTTAGGGATGGACTAATTTGCTAACAAAATGGAGGCAGATCTGAATGCCTTGCAGTTAGTGGTGGGGGATTTCTCTCCACTGGATTCACAGCCGACACCCAAGCATGAATAAATGTTTTATTTATTAAGGTTGACGACGACGATCAACGGCACAAAACATGCCTAAAAACTTGCGCGAGAGAGAGAGAGACTGCCTGAATGACTGAGCGTGTCCCCCATCAGGTTAAGTCATATTCATGAAAAAAAATGTGTTTACTATGTCCTAAGAGTAATGTTGTCGTAATATCCTAATATCTTTTCAATGTTTAGGGGTAACGTACTCCCTCATGACTGGTGTCAGTGCTATAAAGTGAAGCATCAGCTTCAGCTTTTCCCCCTGTCGTTTATCCCAGCATTTACCCCTCACGTCACTAGCTCTGCCCTTGCGCCATAGCTCGTGACCGGAAGAGAAGATGAGTCGTTTTGAGGGGGAGGGGAGGTTAACGTTTTTGATTAAAGATTACGAGGGCATATGAATTTAAAAAAAATAATGAAGTGCACGGATAAATTATTTATAATAAACACTACAGTATTCCATTAAAAAATAAGAATTTTAAATTTTGATTTCATGGTGACTTTAAGAAAAAATGCATATATATTAGTATATTGGATCCGTGCATTAAGTCTTAAAGTGACAGCAGCCTATTATACCTGCTGCTGTTTGTGTCATTAATGTTAATCAAAGAACAAAAGAAAAAGAAAATCACTCACTTAGCTTGGATAACTTGTAACTTTAATAATGATTAATCTATGTTTTATTTATAAAAAGAAAACTGTGCAGTGTTATTTAACATTTGATTTGAATTTCTGTACCTGAACTTTGTTCAGTTGTTTTTATGCCATTGCTAATTTTTTTATTTGTTCTTATTTTATTACTGACTGTTTACTTGCCTTTAACAATGCTTGAAATCCATAGTAGTTCAGTCAGGACCACTCTGTTTGATTAATATTATTGCAGAGGTCCTGAACATTATTTTGGCAGCAGGCTTTGCTCTGATGGGTTCAGATTCTGAGTTGTCCACAAACAAGCCTCACTGAGGTTTGAAACCCCCAACACAATGGCATAGTATGTTCAGTTCTAAGATCAATCAGGGATCGTAGCTCCCTGAACGGTTGGAAGAGGTGGCGTGCCTTGATATTTAAAGGGAGTAGCTCCATACTCTGCCTCTGTCCCTTGCTAAACAGTAGCCTATATGTTCCAATAATGACTTAGTAACAAGTTCAAGATCACGAAACTGAATCTGAAGTGAAATTCGTGTGGGGAACAAATCCTTCATCTGTTTGAAAGCTGTCCTGTGTGAGTATCAGGCTATCTTAAGTGAGTATCAGTGCGACAATTTAAATTTTGAAACTTCTGTGTGTTTCTGTGTGACAGAACTTAAACTCACTGAGCGTATGTCTGTGCGGCAGACTAAGGCAAGTGTGAATACGGATGAACTTATATACCTTATTTAATTGTGGTGGGAGGAGTTACAATCAGCTGAGCGTCAGCTAACGCTGACTGTCAGGCCGTGGTCTGCCTGAACTACGTTTAAACTCCATTCGTCTCTCAAACTACATTTAGTAGTTGTTTTTACTTTTTATACCTTACTGGAATTGAAACTGGGAATTGTTAAGAAACGGAATAGATAAGCACAATCAGAATCGGAATCGTTAAAATTCAAATGATACCCAACCCTATTTATAAACTCTCAGAAAAAATGAACAAAATAAGTCGCTGGGTGGCACCTTTTCAAAAGTGAGTGAAGTTAAGTGAAGTTATGTGTGGTGGCCCATACTTGGAATTTGTGCTCTGCATTTAACCCATCCAAGTGCACACACACAGTAGTGAACACACACACACCCGGAGCAGTGGGCAGCCATATTGCTGCGGTGCCTGGGGAGCAGTTGGGGGTTCGGTGCCTTGCTCAAGGGTCTCACCTCGGTCGTGGTATTGAGGGTGGAAGAGAGAGCTGTACATTCACTCCCCCCATTGACAATTCCTGCCGGACCTGAGACTCGAACCCGCAACTTCGGGTTACAAGTCCGACTCTCTAACCATTAGGCCACGACTGCCCAAAAGGCAATAATATATACCATTTAGGTACTAATTTGCAAACTTTAGGTACAAATCTGGTACTAAAATGCACCTTTTAGGGTTAAGTACAAAGGTGTAACTTTTGAAAGGGGACCGTCCCAGTGACAGCATTTGTACTACTTTTTCTGAGAGTGCAATGTACAATATGAAAAATGGATATTCATTTTGACTTGCTAAAGATTACATTTAACAGTGTTATTCAATTATTAGTGTTTTTAATGATTAACTTTAAAGGGGTCATATGATGCGATTAAAATTTTTCCTTCCTACCTCCATATGTTGCCTGCAGAGGCAGCATTTTTCAGCTTTCAACTCAACCAGAATGTTCAGCCTGCTTAAATATGGATGGCAAGCGCAATTGTCTTTAAACATTCTTCATTGAAAATCTTGCCTTTGGGCCTTGTTTTTCGATTTGGTTCACGCTTCTGCATATTGCACCTTGGCATGCTCACAAAACACAAGAGAACCAGTGGAGTTTGTGTGCAGTTTTTCTTTTCTGGTGTATGCATATGTTTTTGTGTGGGGGTTAACTATGCCAAGACTTCTTTTTGAACATCTGTTTTAAGAGTCTGTACGTTTAATATAGGCCAAAATCGAGATAAGCATGGTCAGAAGTTTGGATACACGGTAGAGAAAAATCACTGAAACTGTCAATCAGTTGCTCCCTTTGTAATTACTGTAGCTGTCAATCAAGTCAGTTCAGCTGGGGCTTACTGATTTCTACACTCAACTCCCAATATAGTCAATGAAACTGTCCACACTGCACAATGAATCTCATTTACATTTTTCATTACACCAAATACACAAAATAATGTTCTTTTAGCAACATCACATGACCCCTTTAAGAGAGTGTTAGATGTAGCAGCAAATATAAATCTAAATGTAAAAATACAGAAAATGAGTGTGCACAATAGCCAATAAATGTTATTTTAAAAATCTAACTAATGTAGTACTGATACATTGTGCATCCCTATTAAAGAAGCTGTTTAAATTTTATAGACCACAGTTAAAATTATTTACAATTTAACATTTTTTGCAAAAGCATTTAGTCTATTGATGTATTTCATGGAAAGTTTGAATTGAAATCCATGTATGTATGAAGTCTCCATCTGTACATCTCTCATATGAATGTGAGCATAGTTACTCTTTTGCAAAGATGGATTCAAGGCCATACTAATGATGTATGTAGCATGCTAGTCAAACATTGCTCAGCCGACCACCTAGCAGTTTTAATTAACTCAAAGTTTCTGTTTTCCCTGAAAGCTTGAGGCTTTTCCAATAAATGTCTTTGTAGATCATTAATTCTGACGGTCTGACACTAGACTATTCATCACAGGCAATAATGAATGACATTCCCAGGGTATTAGAGCATCAACCACCTTAAAGTCTGTGAGGAAGAGCGAGACAGCAGAGGACAGTGACAAAGGCAGAATGAATATGCTCTCTATAACAGTAATACGGACACTCCTCGGCTACGCGCTCACGTTCCTAACAGCTGGTTAAATATATCTCCTACATGCCTGGGCACGCTTGTCACAAAGCATTCTCTTTAATCAGGATCTGTCACAGGACTTTATTAAGTGTATGAAAACTGACATCTCAGCTGGTGAGGGATGAGAGGCATCGGTTTGGGCCAAGTTTGCATTTTTAGTTACTCTGAATTATGGTGAGTAAGGCAGAACAATTTTGAACGAATGACTTAAATCACAGTAATATGTAAAATTAGCATTTAGGAATTAAGAATGTAAATGGCTTGCTTTATCCAAAATTAAAATCTTGGTGGAAGTAGTAATTTATTAATATTTTCTGCCTACAGTTTTATGGATACTGGGTGTTTGGACATAGAACTTGTTTGACATATTATGTTGTACAGTATATACAGTAGTAGTAAAATGGATAGTTCACCAGAAAATGAACATTTACTCACCCTGGTGTTGTTCTAAAGCCATCTTTCTTTTTCTAAACACAAGGAGAAATAAATAAAAAAGCCCTGTTTGTGCTTGTTTCTATAATGGATGTGAATTCATTATACCATCAAGCTTTAAGCTTTACACTGTCAAGCTTTAAAAAAGAATTCAAGTGTATGATAAAATGATCCCATGCAATTCAAGAGTTTGGTGAAAAACAAACCGAATTGTTATTTATTACATGATGTATTTTTCTGCATATTGAAAGATTGCGACATTAGCTGAGGAACATGCTAATGGCAATCTTTTCTAATGAATTGTGGATCAAGTCCAATGTGCAGTTCAAAAGAAGTGCTTTTTTTGTTTGTTTGTTTTTTGTGGCTGCCAACAGAGCGCTGCAGTGATGATGTATTTCTGTTAGCATCTCCCTGGTTCCCTCAACAAATAATAGGATTTTCCATCGGCTTTTGGATTATTGCAGAAAAATAAGCTCTGTGACCAATAAAAGTATGATTCTTAAATTTTTTATTCATTACGATAATCTTCACAAATGAATTTGAAACTTGAATTTTGAAACTTGAATTGCCGTAAATAATAAACTAGATTTAAGCTATAAATGAACTACAGTCACATGACTTCAGTGTCACCACCACTAAGCCTCCGACAGCTCTAACTAATATGTACACTTTAGGTAGCCTACTAATATGTAATTTTTGAAGTACTAATGTATACCTTTAAAGTACAATGTGTAAATAAGGTACAAAGATGTACCTTTTAGCTTTTTAGTTTTAGTTAACTACAATAACCCTGATTGGAACAGAACTTGTATGAATGTTAGATGAAGTCATTGCTTGGCAACGCATGTGTGTTATGTATTCTCATGGGTGGGTATTGTGATTACGTTGGAGCTCAGACTGGTAAAGCCCCTCTATAATAAGGAGCCTTTTAAAACGACCCTGACAATACTCCCCCAAACATTCATCTGTCAACACTGACTTATAAATACAAGATTTGGTTAGCAGAGTTGGCATATAAAGACTTGTTTATAGCCTGGGAACATAATTATTGTGGGGAGGAGAGTGCTTGATGTAAAATATTGCCTTTGGATTCATATCTTTGTCTGAATTTTTTGTTCTTGGTAAGGTTTTTTGATGCAAGATCTCACAGGGGCCATATACATGGCAGGTCTGTCAGAATTATACCTGATTCAATCATTTTACCTTTGGCTGGTCGTCTGAGGTATTTTCAGTCTGATTTTATCTGACTATAAGAGAATAAACATGCTAAAAAAGCTGTTTATGTGAAGTGACTCAGTATGACGAGAGAGCAGCGACAGCGTGAAATGAAAAAACGAAGAACTCAGAGCAAAACAATGAGAGGTAATTTTTCTGTCAGTCATGCCGTAAACTATTCCCAGCCCTGTCTTCTTGCATTAAATATGACTATGAAGGAAAAACAGAACTATATCAAATAGTTCCCAGCAGATACTGTTGTTTAAGGGTGCAAAGAGATCCTATTAGATCATTTTATAAAACGGGAGTTTACATGATTGCCAGAACTGGCTAAATAGTTTTTTTGTCGGAATAGTGTACTAGCATATGTATTTCTGCAGTATGTACGCTGCTGTTCAAATGTTTGGGGTCGTTAAGATTTTTAAATTTTTGTAAAGTCTCTTTTGCTCATAAAGGCTGCATTTATTTAATCAAAAATACAGTAAAAACAGTAATATTGTGAATTATTTTTACTATTTAAAAAACTGTTTTCTGTTTCTGTGTTCAAATGCAATTTATTCTTGTGATGCAAAGCTGAATTTTCAGCATCATTACTCCCGTCTTCAGTGTCACATGATACCTTCAGAAATCATTCTAATATGCTGAACCATTTCTTATTATTATCAATGCTGAAAACAGTTGTGCTGCTTCATATTTTTGTGGAAAGATAGTGTATGAAATAACTAGAACTCCTACTGCTGTACATTTGCCAAATTACTTTTGCAAATATATTTAGCTCAGATTTGGACTACCTAAAAAAATGAATACAGTTTTACAACCCAGTTGTATTAAAAATGCAATTTTTAAAAAATGCTTTATGTGCCTTTTTGAAACATTTATCATTGGGTAATGCATACTGTTTCACATACTGTTATTAGAAAGCACAGTGTAGCGTGTAGTAGGCAGTGATCGGTTTCATTTTCAGTACTGACTGAGCCTGAGTCAACAATTAAACTGGATTTTCACTAGGGCATCGCCATTAGGGAAATTACATCAGAATAGCTTCCAGCTCTGAATGCATTTGACTGGGCTGTGATTCTGATTGCCTGTTGATTAGTGGAATGAGGAGTGGAGATTTCTCTTAATTAATTTGTCATCCGTTGATTATGATCACATAACACAAGATGACACAAAGTGTTAGAACTAAAGATAATGTTTACCACTAACAAGCCAAATTCCCTGAAAATCCTCACAAAAAATAGCTCAGTTCCAAAACTTAGCAAGCTAAATTTGCCATCTACTATATATAGCACAGCTGCAAGTATATCAGACCATGGCCTATGTGAATAAAAGAGATGAAAGAAAGACTATTTTAATAATATAATATATATGAAGATTTTATGTCTTGTCCACAAATGATGCGGTTTTAAAGGAATAGTTCACCCCAAAAAATGAAAATGAACACTCTAAAAAATGATGGGTTGTTTCAACCCAACTTTGAGTCAAATATGGACTAACCCAACTTTTGGGTTAAAAATGTAATTAAAACATTTAATCCAATAATAATATTTGACCCAAAGTTGGATTGAAACAACCCAGCATTTTTTTAGAGTGCACTCACTGTCAGGCCATCCAAGATGTAGATGAGTTTGTTTCTTCATGGGAACAGATTTGGAGAAATTTAGCATTACATCACTTGTTCACCAATGGATCCTCTGCAGTGAATGGGTGCCGTCAGAATGAGAGTCCAAACAGCTGATAAAAACATCTCAATAGTCCACAATACGATGTCTTGTGAAGTGAAAAGTTGAGTGTTTATAAGAAATAAATCCATCATTAAGACATTGTAACTTTAAACCGTTGTTCCTGCTAAAATAAAGCTCATAATCCATAATAATGCTTCCTCCAGTAAAAAAAAAAAAAAGTCCATCCCCTATTGTCCTCTCACATCAAAATGCTTGATCTGTGCATATTTCTCTCCTGATTCAGACGAGACGTCTTTTTCACTCGAGAAAGCAAAATTATAAGGGACTCATTTGAAGTTTAAAAGCATCTTAATGATGGATTTGTTTCTTACAAAAGTGCAGCTTTTCAGAAAATAATTTCTAATCTGGATGGACTGGAGTCGTGTGGATTACTTGTGGATTATTGTGATGTTTTTATCAGCTGTTTGGACTCATTCTGATGGCACCCATTCACTGCAGAGG
>NW_015665829.1:90049-107857 GCF_001515625.1 Sinocyclocheilus rhinocerous | reverse complement strand
GCTTCCTCCAGTAAAAAAAAAAAAAAGTCCATCCCCTATTGTCCTCTCACATCAAAATGCTTGATCTGTGCATATTTCTCTCCTGATTCAGACGAGACGTCTTTTTCACTCGAGAAAGCAAAATTATAAGGGACTCATTTGAAGTTTAAAAGCATCTTAATGATGGATTTGTTTCTTACAAAAGTGCAGCTTTTCAGAAAATAATTTCTAATCTGGATGGACTGGAGTCGTGTGGATTACTTGTGGATTATTGTGATGTTTTTATCAGCTGTTTTGACTCTAATTCTGACGGCACCCATTCACTACAGAGGGTCCACTGGTGAGCAAGTGATGTAATGCTGAATTTCTCCAAATATGTTCCAATGAAGAAACAAACTCACCTACATCATTTTTGGGTAAACTATTCCTTTAATATTTAATTCCATGACCCTCACCAAAAACAGAAAAATTATCTGCTCTACTGCATGTTCTGCAAGTTGTTAGGAAAGAAACAAGTCTGTTCACTATAAAAGGAACAAAAGAAAGTTAAACATAAAGGTGAAGGAGACAGAAGTGGCATAACCAAATTCTTTTCTAAGAGATGAGTGTTTTAAAACTTGGAAAAGAGTCACTGTTTCCTGGAATTAGCATGAGATGGCCACTGTTAAACTCATTAATGCAAACCACCTCATAGATTGTTAGTAAAGAGTCCACACTTCATCTATAATCATAGTGCATGAGTGCTTCTGTAGAGCTCTCGTGTAGGTTCTTCTGTTCCATTCTTCATTCAAATCCATGTGCGTGGAGAAGACCAGACTGTTATTGGGCCAGTTATAGAGGATAATGACGTATGAGTTTTTCTCAGGGCATCATAAATGAAGAAGAGCTTGTGTGTGGTCCTGTTTGGTAATATTTTCATCCGAAATAATGAGCCCTCTCACATCTGTCGCTGTTTTTTAAGCCTCACCTGCTGTGAATCTCTCAATGCAGTGCCGATGCTACACACCTGAGAGACTCGAGTGCTTTTTGTTATTGTTGTGGTATGTGATTAGGTTTTATGGAATCTGTGAGTCTGGACATAAATCAGTTTGGTTCACTCAAGTATCAAAGTCTTTTTCCAAGATCCATAGCAACAGATACGGCACTTTATCTTCTGTCACCGGGAGTTCCTCCATGATCAATTATTTATGAAATTACTGCACAATAACAGAGGCTTTCAAAGGCTTCAACAGGTGATAGAAAGAAACCTAGATAGAACAACAAACAGACAGATAGACTTATCTTATTGTTCTGTGTTTTTTCTGTCTGTCTATCTGTTGTTCTGTCTGTCTATTGTTCTGTTTGTCATTTGTCTGTCTGTCTGTCTGTCTATTGTTCTGTCGGTCTGTCTGTCATTTGTCTGTCTGTCTGTCTGTCTGTCTATCTATTGTTCTGTCTGTTGGTCTGTCTGTCTGTCTAGCTATTGTTCTGACTGTCTGTTATTCTGTCTGTCTGCTGTCTGTCTGGCTACATATTGTTCTGTCTGTCTGTCTATGTAGCTATTGTTCTTTCTGTCTGTCATTCTGTTTGTCTGCTGTCTGTCTGTCTATTGTTCTGTCTGTCTGTCTGTATGTCTGTCTATTGTTCTGTCTGTTCATCTGTCGTTCTGTTTGTCTGTATGCTGTTTGCCTGTCTACCTATTGTTCTGTCTGTCTGTCTGTCATTTTGTCTGTCTGTCGTTCTGTCTGTCTGTATGCTGTCTGTCGTTCTGTCTACCTATTGTTCAGTCTGTCTGTCTGTCTTATCTATTGTTCTGTCTGTTATTCTATGTCATTCTGTGATTATGTCTGTCTTTAATTCTATCACTCTATCATGTCTGCCTATCTATCTATCTATCTATCTATCTAGAAACATGATTCACAGATGCACATTACCCAGTGCAGTAATATTCCATTCCAAACATGTGAGCCTTTTCTCTCATATGATTTTTTTAAAGGTACTGTTGTAACACCTCACCTCACTTCATCATCAAGCCCATCATTAGGAGCAGGTCTGTGGGTAATTGCCATGGCGATCTGATTCCTCTTTGGCATTTAGAAGCGTGAAGCACATGACTCCCAGTCTGCACTGCTTCAGATGACTGACATATGCTGCACTTCAATGGCAATTACATACAGAGTCAAATATTACCTGCCATCCAATGCCTCCTGCACTGCATTAACCTCAAATATTGTGTGGAAATGTGAATAAAAGCAGCAAAAATTCAATGTTAACTTCAATGCCAAAATGCTTTTATCTCAGAATAAGATACAGAGACAACTGTAAAGACCCGTTATAAAGATAACTATAAAAACGGTTTGAGTGATGGGTCGACAGAGAATCGTCTTTCTGCGAGTCATTAGGAAACCGTGATTCTATTCTATTTAAAGAAATATGAGGTAAACGTGTAAATAAATAATGTGCGCACTTTTGGAGTTAAAGTTTGTATGTCGTGTAGCGAAGCACTGATCAAAAATAAATGGATGCAAACACGATTGAATATGTACAGGTTTGTGTCACGTTATTCTATTCAAAATATCATTAACTCCCGATTGATTTAGCATTCCTGGCAGAAATAAGAACTATTAGTGTCATAGTATCCAAGAATTATCATAAATAGTGGTCAAATATCGAAGATATCCAATCTCAAGGTCAATTCAGAATATTTATTGCAAAAATGTTTCTGTAAGAGCTGCCAAAAATAATCTATAATCTACAGCTCCAGTGTGATTTGTGATATATTTTCAAGGGGGGGAGAGAGAAAAAAAACATTCTTTCATTCATACATTTTTCAAAACATCCCCTACTCTGGTTTTTTCACAAATCGCACCTTGACTAAAACCATAATTATATTAGTGTCCACACCAATGCACAGTACTGTACAGGCCTTAAGGCTTTGTGGCACTATTAAAACAATGCTTTGTTTGTCCGAGTATCGCAAACAAAATTCTAGAAGAATCTGTTTGTGTGACCAATGGCAGATGGAAGTGTTCGAGAAACTTGAAAACAATTATTGCACTTCGCTTTAGTGACACCAATGCTGCAGAACCACAAGTTAGCTTTTAAAGAAAATTGTGTCTTGTCGCCCTCTTTTTGTTTTCAAACAATACTCATGTACTTATAGAAACCTCTTACCTTCAGAAAAAACCCACATATTATTAACTGTCAAAAAATAAATAAATCACACTTTGACGCAATAAACCTTGGAACATGTAGTTCTTGGTAAAATTAGCATTACAGACGTTCATTGCACAATATGATTTACCCAAGTACATGTTCTTGAAACAACATCTTTTGTTGGTCCCGAAACTATTTTGGCACAATAATAGCCCATAGCCTGTTGCTGAATCACAGGGAAATGATCGGCTGATATGAATGTTGTTCATTCCATCCTTTAAACGTACTGCCTGCAAGTCCTCCTAGAAGTTGTAATTATAACATGGTGTTTTGATTTTGGTTAAAAAAATGGAAGTGTTGGGCTTTGTCTTTTTTGTTTTTCACTTGCTGACAAAGAACAAAAGCTTCATTAAGGACCTCACTCAGTAAAACAAGAACAAAACAAATCCTTGAGTAAATTGTAAATATGAATATTATGAAAATATATTTTTAAAATGATACGTGGTGCAAAATGTGCACTTGCTCCCAACCATGAGTAAATAATGCATAAACATTGCATTTTGTGTCCTTTTAGACACTGCATCTTGATAACACTATAAAATAATATATAATAACAAATTAATTTGTTAAATGTGAATGTGAATTTAATTGATAAATGAAAATGTTTGAAAACATTCTAAACTATTATTACTATTGTTAAACTATTAAACTTATTATTATAGATTGCAATTATTCTGAGAAGAAGTTTAACAATTTAATTGAATCATTTTTGACATGTGGCCAAATATTTCCTCTTTATGCAATATAGTGGAGTCAAAGCTAATAAGGGAGTTCAGAAGATCCCACAGCATTCCTGTACATGCATGATTGGATATCATTAATATACACATCTAACTATCAACTCTGAGGTTATGTAATCCTTATGCAGCCATTGCCTAAATGAGTACATTTTATCTGTTTTTTCAGAAAAAAAAATTTCTTTTCCTCATCAACAAATTGCATACAAACTCAAGAATGCTAACATTTTAGCATTCTTAACCAATTAAAATAATAAAAAAAATAACTAATCAATTTCCTTCTGAATTAATTCGCAAATTAAGAGCAGAAAATCCCACGTTGTACAACTTGGTAAACACAGTATCCTCATGTGCTAGACTTCCATTTCGGATCTTTAGAGTGAGTTTCACCTCGTCAGCTGTTAATAACCTCCAGCCTAATTGCAAATTAAAGTGTCAGACTTTCAGTTGCTTTTGCATTTGCAGTACAAACCAAAGCTCATTTGCCACACAAGCACATTCCATTGTAGTAATAAGCGGGTCTGAATTCTCATTAAGTCTGTTTTTTTTTTCCTCAGCGAGTATCCTTAAGGCAGATAATTGAGTTTCCCTATCTTGTGTTTGCAGTGGTGTATGTCTGCTGCAAGTGGGAGACGTTTCGCAAGCTGATGGTGGAGTTCTTGAGGTTGGGTCTTCCTCAGGAGGAGTATGCCTTCTTCTTCATTGATCTGTTTGGATACAGTCTGCAGAGCCACCCTGCCAAACCATGGGCACGCGGAGATGCTGATGACAATGTGGCAAAGGAGGCGTTTAAAGTGAGTTTGATGCACATGCCCATAAAAAAAAAAAAAACCTCAGCTGTGGTTGCCAGACCTTTACAGTAAAAGCTATGGTAGCAACATTTTAGGTTTTATGAATTTAACTTAAATTTAAACTATAGATTTTATTCACTGATTTAATGTTCATTAGTGATGTCTCACCAAATCGGACTGAGCCATCTGAAACAGATCTACAAGTTACTCAAAACTCACTTTTGGATGTGGCCGGCAGTCACTCCAAGTCGAATGAGCCAATATATTATATTGGATATATATTTTATCATACGTTGTTGTTTTTTCCGAACTCATTTAGTGTTCCAGTTAGTCAGTACACAGTACACTGAGAGCAGTATTATTCGGAAATATCCGACATGCTGAGAACTGTATGTTTCTGATGTCTTTTGCTGAAAAGTATAAAGTATAACAAATAAAATGTATTGTAAATATAACAGTGATACAATAGCAGTAGTTCTAAGTGAACAGTAGTAGACTAATAATGGGTCTCTCATGAGTCAAGAGTTTCACATGGTTTATGTAAAAAGGTAAGCTGTTCTTTTTATACCTCAAAGAATCCTGAAAAAAGTATTGCAGTTTCCAAAAAAATATTTGGCAGCACAGATGTTGCCAACATTGATAGTTCTAATAATAAATCAGCATATTAGAATGATTTCTGAAGGATCATGTAACACTTTATGCTGGAGTAATAACTGATGGAAATTCAGCTTTGCATCACAGAAATAAATTATATTTTAAAGTATATTAAAATAGAAACCATTATTTTATATTACATTAACATTTTGCAAGATTACTGTGTTTTTTCTGTGTTTTTGATCAAATAAATGCAGTCTTGATGAGCATAAGAGACTTCTTTAAAAAACATTACAATTCTTACTGATCCCAAACTTTTGAATGGTAGTGTGTATATATATATATACACTGTAAAAAGATTACTGTGAAATTTACAGAAACTCGCTGGCAGTAATTGGCAAGTTGCTGTAATATATTCTACAGTATGCTGACTGTAAGTTTAATCACAGTAACTATTAAATACTGTAATTTTTTTATTACAGTAAAAATCACAGTACCGTAATTGCAATCAGAGTAATGAAATGCTGTATTTTTTTAACACAGCAAATATTATACTGTAATGAGCATTACTGCTTTAATTGTGTGTACTGTAAAAGGAAGACACGGTTTTTGCCACAAAAATAACATTTATTGACTTTAAAATGTGAAAATACATAAAAAATGGCATAAAATAGATTTAAATTTTGTATTTTTCAGTCTGTAAACATTTTTTATTTTGCATAAACCTAAAAAATGTATAGTTTTTAACTATAAAATCTTTTGTGACCGACTGTTCCAGTATAGGGTATATGTCAAACATCACATTACAAACCAGAAAACAGTTCTCATTTCTGCCGCTTGTCAGAGAAAGTGTTATAAATTAACAGCATTATAAAATAACAACGATATCTATTGATTTTATTTTCAGGTAAAAAACTAACTTAGCTAAGTGTTTTCGATATAATTTTTCAATATCAGTGAGAAGAAAAATAAAGAACATTTATATATCAATCTTCATATATTACAGACATCAATGAAACTTATCTTTGGTATCTTTTGTTTAAGGGATTTTAAGTAAAACAGCTCTATATGTAGCGAGTGCATATAGAAGGCCTAAACTGGATGCAATGAACCTGTTTTCTGGTTTCTGCATGTGACGTTCAGCATTAATCCTATTTTCTTTCCTGAAATGAACATGAGCTGGCATCGTCTTCCTGGGCTGGGCTCTTCTTCCCGGCAGTGAATAAAAATGTGTTATTAATGTAGAAGTTTATAAGCAAAACTGACGGCTTGATGATAATATACAGTACAAGTTGGATTGGGCAAATCAAATGATCCAATCAACATGCATTACAATGCATCACTTCTCTATGAACCAGTAATTCTCAATTCCTGTCTCAGGGGCCCACTGCTCTGCACAATTTGTATGTCTCCCTTATTTAACACACCTGATACAAATCATCAGCTCTTTAGGACAGATCTCCATAAACTGAACTGTGTTAGATAAGACTGACATACAAACTGTGCAGAGCAGGGGGTCCTCAGCCGGAACCACTGCATAAACCACAACTTCACTCACAACCATCTACCTCAATAAATATATATTTTTATTTTTACAGCTAAGAGCAGTTTAGAAATAAATCAACACAAATAATAAATAAAATAACACACATGCAATATGTGTGAAAATACATATCATACAACAACTGAAAAATAGGGCACAAAAAAATTAAACAGACAAAACAAGGGACACCCTTATGATGCCACACCAAACAAGGACATGCTATTCTGAGCATTAATGTATGGCAGAAATGAACGGCGACGGCGCAGTTGACACATCGTAGCAACCAAAGCACAGTCTATGATTCAGTATTGGTCTGAGACTGTTTCACCTGATGCCTGGCTGATTGTGAAGAGCTTAGTCCTGACGCGGTTTTGCTGAGAATTGAAGCCGTTTAGTCTGTGGCGTGATGCCATTTTAACTGATATCTGAGTAACGTTACTGACGCAGAGCTCGGGGGATGTCCTAAATTGTGCCCTGTGAGGTGAATAAAAACATAGTCCTCTGAAAAATGTCTTGCAGTTTTAAAGTCTTACCTGTTGCTGTGTTTTCTTTCAGTTTTAAAGCAATATCCTCACGCAGTATCTATCAAGAGAAAACGAATTCACGGCTTCAAACCGCTAATCCACAAACATATATATGTACATATATATACAGTATATATATATATATACGTTCAGAGGGAAATGCATAGGCATATTCACTGTGAAAACATATTTGTACAGGTCTTTGTTGATCTGTGATTAGCAGCCAGCTGCAGCTGTGTTTCCCCTTTTCAGATAGGATCAGACAGTGCTGCGTTTGGCTCAAAGTCGCAGAGAAATATGACTGGATATTTGAAATATGCAGAAATATGACAGTTCTGGAGGCGCTGTCGCATGGCTTCATGTCTTCATATGGCTCACTGCCAACCGTCACCCCCTACTGCGCCTGAAAATGAACTTTCTAAATGTATATTTTGGCTGGAACGAGATCATGTCGCGCATATTTCTGTTAGCTATCTCAATCCTTTTGAACATATTTTTGGAGCAGTTAATGTCACTGATGGGATCTGGTTGAAATGTGTGTGTGGTGCTTTAAAAAGCTAATTTTAAATTGGAAAGATGATTACATAAAATTCGTTATCTATGAAATCGAAGGTTTAATAGGATCTCACTGTCAGTTTAGTCACAGGAGTTTCAGGAATGCACATATAAAATAAGTTTTGAATATCAACTTGCTTATCCTTGCTTCATATCATACAGTTTGATAAAGAGAGGTGTTATTACTTTCATGTGCAATCAAACTAAAGAGTTTCACCTTGTGGACGATAATATGGGCGGAAAATCCTGAAAAACTGATAAAACTGACAAAACTGTCATCTGCCTTTAAATCTGAATAGAGATGTGTTGTGTTTGATAGAACTAGGTGTTTTTTCACTCTAAGGAACTGCATTATAATGAGTTCTCACACAGACTCATAGAGAGGGTCGATTTACATTCATTGGCATTAACTAACAGCTGTGGTGAGCTGACATTTACTTACCCACATACAGGAATCATTCCATTAGGCTCACAGATAACAGTTGGTACAGAAAATGATTTCATCAACTGTTTGCATCAGAAGTGACTACCCTGTTTGGACATTTATGTAATAAAAGCTGAAGACTGTAGTGCAAAGCAAAATATGCTCATCAAGCAGTTAGCCAAAGCCATGACAGCTTCATTTTGTTAATTTTGTTTCTGTTGGGGCTGACACATGGAATCAAAAATGACCCCCTCCAGTAACCCGTCACTCACATGAAACAATCACAGCAATTAGCAAACAACAATGATCCAATCAATTCCCAATTGACAAATTCAAGTCCCATCCAACATTTTTTTTCTCTCTCTTTTGAGAAGCCAGTTCACAGGACATAAGACACAATACCAGAGCAAAGACAGTCACACGTTCCATTTCATCCAGAATTTAATGTAAAAAAAAATTTCATAACTCATTCACCTTTTTTTTTTGTCTCATGTACCTCCACAGCTCCATCAATAAGGCCTAAAACACTGATACCAAACCAGAAACTTGTGCCCTTCTCTATATATATATATATATACTCACTTATTTTTTTATATTTTATGTTTTATCTATACTTACATCACTGAGTATATCACCCATGATATCACAACATTTTTACAGTTGTTTATGAGAAGACCATCTAAAGACTTATGCAGTATGTCAGCTGCAAAAAAAAGGTCTATTAAATATGTAAGATTAGGTCCATAAAAGTGTCGGGAAAGTCATTACATTATTTATTGAAGAGTCCAGTGTTGGAATTTTCTAGGCATTTTGATGTGATTAAAACATTTTGAACAAAATTCACATTATTTTGTTTTCTGTTTTTAAAATGAACTGAAAAATAAAAACATGACATTAATCACAGTTAATTATTTTGTTGTATTAACAGCTCTAACAAATTTAGGGATAATTCACCCAAAAATTAAAATTCTTATTTACGTACCAAGACATTATGACTGTTAATGTGGAACATGAAGATATTTTTTCTTTTCTTTTTCTTTTGGTTCCCAATGTTCTTTAAAATATATTCTTTAGTTTTTTTTCCGAAGATAGAAAGTCATGCAGATTTGGAACAATGATAATGCAGGAATTTTCATTTTTGGGGTATTATCATATTACCGTTTTAATTCAAAATAATTTTTTCTATTATAGATTTAATTGAGTAAAACTGAAATCTTTACAAGCTCCGCTGGAACATGCTTAAGTTCCCATTGGGGGTACCGGTGGATGAGAATCAGTTATTTAGACCACCAAAATAACAACCAACAGACCAACTAAAGAGGAGCCTTTTAGTCACATTTTGGTCTTATTATTGTAATACTGATATGACAAGGGACAATAACCACCAATACTAGATTCTCTTAAATATGAGTTACATACCAAAGTTTAAGACTCATGTTTTTTCAAATCCCAAAATCCTTAATAATGAGCAACAGGAAGCACCTCACACACACACACACACACACACACACAACACATTTTTGGGGTATTATCATATTACCGTTTTAATTCAAAATAATTTTTTCTATTATAGATTTAATTGAGTAAAACTGAAATCTTTACAAGCTCCGCTGGAACATGCTTAAGTTCCCATTGGGGGTACCGGTGGATGAGAATCAGTTATTTAGACCACCAAAATAACAACCAACAGACCAACTAAAGAGGAGCCTTTTAGTCACATTTTGGTCTTATTATTGTAATACTGATATGACAAGGGACAATAACCACCAATACTAGATTCTCTTAAATATGAGTTACATACCAAAGTTTAAGACTCATGTTTTTTCAAATCCCAAAATCCTTAATAATGAGCAACAGGAAGCACCTCACACACACACACACACACACACAAAACAATGAGGTTGTAAAGAAAATGAGAAAACGAAAAGAAGAAAATAATATTTAAATTCTTCTATTTCAAAATTTCATGTTGCTAGTGTTATTAGCAATTTCTGAGAGAAAATTGCTTCAACATCAAATTTTTCATAAGGCAGGGAAATCTTTTTAAAAGCTCTTGCTGAAAATGAATCATATTTACATCACTGTAATATTTTCTAGTATTGTTTTGTTTGTCTGTTTTGTCCTTCTGTGCTGTTGAAAATCCAAGAGAAACTCTGTCTTTCAGAGACATTCTGTTATCATCAGCTTCAGTTCCCATTATCCCTGTCCACTTCACATGAATCATGATCTGTTATACACAAATCTGAGAGTCCTCAGAGGACAGACACAAAGTGAGTTTGAAGATTTTAGAATACATAAATCCCCATTTTTAGACAACAGCCTTTTCACTCAGATTGTCATAATTTGGCAGTTTGTGGCACAGATGCAAAAGAAAATTGTTGGAGTTTCAATTTTGGCTCAACGCAGTTGGAAGTATTGTGAAATTGGACATCAACAGATCACATAAAAACATTTTCTCAGAGGAGGTGACTGTGAAAGAGTGCATCCTTGAGCTGATTTGTTGATTGGATTAGCTGAAAAAGATTCTGTTTGGCTGTGATACATACATGTGTATCAATCAATGTGTATCAATAACCAGTGTGAGTAAATGAACACTTTTTTATCTTGTACATTGAACAACACAAAATTTGCCTTTGTGTTGAATCCTCGCAGAGCGTGAAGATCCTGACCTACAGAGAGCCTCAGAACCCCGAGTACAAGGACTTTGTGTCCAAACTGAAGACAGATGCCATGGACATGTTTAACTTCAGCGTAGAAGATTCTCCGGTAAGAGTTCATCAAACTACTACTAAACAGTGATATTAACTAACAAAAATAATTGGCCATTTGCAATACTTGTAAAAAAGAAGTACACTTTAGTATAGTTTTAAAAAGAGTACTTATTACTTTAAAAGAAGTTACTTAAGTGCAAACCAAATAAAACCTTGGATTGATTGTAAACAGTTTTTTGAGACCATCTCTTGAGACTAAACCACTGGAATGAGATTTCTGTTCTGAAATTCATTCCTGGTGAGTTTTTGAAACCACATGGTTCCCATGTTGAATGAATATCAATCCACTGCACACATAAGACCCCAGTGACTTTGAAGCGTATAAAAGAATGCAAATGGTTTCTCTGGCTTCTCCAAGACGCAGCACATTTCACCTTGTCTTGATAGATTACAGCTGCACACTAACTCTCAGTTCACCTTTGGGATGTTTCTCATGAAGAATTACCCCAAGGTTTAGACAATAAGAATGAATTGCGCCTGCTGATAGCATTGTTTACTTGTATGCGTTTTCTACATTGTTTTAGCACCCAATTCACTAAAGTAATTATGTAAATCAGATACAGGCACAGACCTACAACATTAGTGTTTCTCAGCATTCAAGCAGGCTGTGAAAGATGCAGCAAACTCCAGACACCTGAATTGATTCTTTAAATGCCAAACGTAGTGGGACTGATAGCATGCATCAGCATGTGTGCGATCCACCGGTCCAAACTTAATAAGAATGAGTGGAAAAATATATGTCCGAACAAGCAATCTCTGCTGGAGTGATGAAACAAACTGCAATGACCCACACAGCTTTCACACCACAGACTGAGAATATAAGCTGCAACTTCAAGTGCCAAGCACAAACGGTCACCAGCATGAACCACGGAAAAAGATGTGGTTGAATCCAAAATTGTACATTATGGACGTATGTCCCATAAGACATAGTCGCGAAAGAACAAAGCGGACAGTTGTGAAACAACAGTAGTTATTGAACAAGTTTCATACATCCAGGCCAATAGGTGTCAGTATAGAGTCCAAATTGATATGACTGAAATGAACTGGTACTACTGAAATGAATGAGTCCAGACTGGGATTTCTAAATTGCTTAAAATGTATGGGTTTTGGTTTTGTTTTGCTATTGACGTGCTCTTTACAGTCTTCATAAATGATATACAGTATACACGTATTTGTATCGCTTTGACCGTTCTCTGTAGATCCCACCTTCTTACATGCCATGATTGGTCGATTATGTACAAAACTACTTTTAAGCCATTACCTTCAGCAATGAAGAAAACAATAGGAAAACAAAGCCTGGACATTTTAGGCAATTTAGAAAACCTGGCCGAGACATGTCCAGGAAAAAGAGAAAGTATGTTCACCCTGTTACTGAATGCACCTTTAAATAAAAATCTGTTTACTAATTAAACTGAAATAATGCAATGTTAATTGCGCAAGGCATGCTTAGGAATCTGGTGCATTTTATATTATCCTTCATTTACATAGAAATATGTAAAAAATATTTACATAAGTATTTTGCTCAGACTTAATTTAAAAATGATTTCTGCAGCCCGTATCAGCCCGCATCATCAAGTCAAATTTATTTGTATATCACTTTTCACAATTCACATGGTTTCAAAGCAGCTTTAGAAAAAACCATGATGTTAACGTTTATAATATCTTAATATCTTCATGCCTTACAGTTGCATTTAGCAGATTAGAGTTGACGAGAGTATTGTTTAGATTTTGCAACAATGCAAGCAGTCAAGCAGGTGAGATTTGCCATATATCGCCTTATGTAAGTGTACTGTATGTACTGTATGTGGATAAAGTTGGACCTACTTATATATCCAACTTTATATACAGAACTGGGTGATAGGTCTAAGTACATTTTGTGACGAAATAAAAGTTTAATGTATTGTACCTGGCTGATGATGGACTGTGGTGTGTGAATTAGGATATCTGTTTTGGTCAAGGTTTTGCACAGAAGTTTAATGAATTCGGCATTTTGTGTTTTTATTTGTGACAGAATGTCCCCTTACAGAAAATCCATATCTAATCACAACCGCATGGGAGGGGAGCTTTATATTTATGTTCTGCCGAGGTTTTGGGGTAGAAAGGGAAACTGGTTCCCCGAAACAGACTGAGATGGTGGTTGTTCTTAGTCAGAGAGGATTGAAGTTGCCGGCTCTGCTTGTTTGTGTTCTGCCAGTAAATGTCACACGGTACTCGCCCAGAGAAAAAACCCTGATGCATGTGTTCGGGATGAGTAACCTTTCACTCACAGTGGGGAAGAGTGGTAATTACCCTTAGCTGCAGGTCTCCTTGTGCAAGTCTGTCACCACAGAGGAGTCTGTTAGCTCCAGGTCAGCTCAGGGCTGTTAAAGATGTGTGCCCTGAATGAGCCTCCTGCCCACCCATCCTCTGAAGCTGAACTACAAACTATTGAGTGTGTTATACAACACACCTACTGATGACCTTCTAGAGGAGTGGATTCTGATTTGATCTTCTCTAGTAATGATGGTGGTCCTTGCCAGATCCATTTCTTCACTGTCAGCTGTGAGATTATCTGCTTTTCTTGAACTCTTAGAAATAAGTGTTCTTTAAAGGTTCTTTCTAGCACCTTAGATTTGAAAAATAATCATCTTTTTTGGCATTTACGGTTCTTGAGTTCATTATTTGGTTCGTTGAAGATTTACCAAGTAGATTCATGCTGCATAATAGGTTATTTGGATTGAAGTTTCTGGGTTATTTTGTAATAATTCAGCTAAAAATATATATTTTTTTTCATATTATTATTATTTATATGTTTTACACCCTTTTGTCTGAAACTCATGACTTCTTCCATTGAACACAAAAGGAGAAGTTTAGCAAAAAAGACCAAGCTGCTGTTTTCCATGCAATCTCAATTATGCCAAAATATTTTAAGTAGGGCTGTCAATTTAACAGTTGCCACTGCAATTAATTTGGTGCAATTAATAAAATTGCACCTAATTTAGAAAATGCATTTAAACGATTCATGTATTAAATTCACCCCTCCCTTCCCAGACCTGTAATGCATCTCTATATTTCATACAGTTGCTGAAAAATATGATGCAGGACGACTGACAGAGTGATATAGCCTATTAGAATGCAGTTATATGCTCCAAAAATTCAAGATATGAGGGCAAAATTGCCCCTGTATGGGTTTTTGTCTTATAATTATATCATATGAATCATAGATTAGCAATACCACAAGAGCAAGATTGACGTTTAGTTTTTGTTTTGTTTTTTTCTCTCCAAGCAACAGTGGTGTTTTGTTACTGATTGAAATTATGTTTTTGAATGAATCGTGTGAGCCAATAATTCAATGACCCATTCATAAAGCCAGTCACTTGCTTAGTTTCTGAATGAATCAGCAGTTTGAACGAATCTGTTGAATGACTGACTGAATGACTCACTCATCAAGACAGTAACTTGCCTCCACGGTCCGTGTACGGTCCATGTACCTTTTGCTCATTTTGTTTTCTACTAAATAAAGAGAAATGAGAAACAGTCTGATTTTTGTTTTCTTAGTTTTGTTTGAGAAACGGAAAAATGAAACTTAAGCTAGATTTTTTGTATTTTTTGATCATGGGTAAAAAATGATATTATGTATGGAGACAGATCAGCCTCAAAAATAACACATTTGCAAAACAAAATTCATAAATGCACAGCACAATTTACATTTACAAAATCCGATTCGTAAATTCAAAACACAATTCAAATTTGTATATACATATTTGTGTAAACATTTTAAATTTATTTAGGTAAGATGCATTTGTGTGAGCATTTGGGGAAATATTTATGCTTTTACTTGTGTATTTATGAATTGTGTTTTGAATTTACGAATCGGATTTTGTAAATGTAAATTGTGCTGTGCATTTATGAATTTTGTTTTGCAAATGTGTTATTTTTGAGGCTGATCTGTCTCCATATTATGCTTTAATATTTGTTTCACATGCATGGGTAGCCCTGAAGCGCTCCTTTTCAACTCATCATGTTTCTACTGCCTGTCCCATCACACAGAAGAAGAGTTCATCTGATGTACCTCTCTGCAAATTAGTCACAATAACATTTCTTCATACTTCATACAACAAAACGTTACAAATCGCTTTTGGTGTGCTTTCTGCCATCTCGGTCTCCGTGAACTTCTTTCTGAAACGAGCCTCAAAAATGAACCAAAACTCAGTGAATACTTGCCTCACGGACATGAGAAATAAGCCTATTGAAAGCTTGAAATGTCTACTTCTAAATGAAACCATCGAAAACAAATATTTTCTGTTTAATTAATTCATATAAAACCAACGAGAGGTACAGTTTAATGCATCAAAAAATAAATGACTGAAGATCACACACTTTCGTACTTTCAAGTCGTTCTGAACACAACAAACTCACACAGGAACATGTGCCTTATTGCTAGAAAACGCATGACAAAAAAAAAACAATAAATCAGCTCATGCTCATCAGCAACATGTTTGATCTCTTCTAACTGGATGAAATCATAGTATGAATCTAAAAAAAAGGAATCTATGCATAACTTGATTATACACAATTTGATTTTCTGTGAGGTCTGTCAACTCTTCCAGTCTGTAAATCGGGGCAAAAATCTGGCCAAAAGTCATGCAGTATATTCCAGCCTTTAGTAACAAACATTCCCACATGTAGATTTACCACCCTGCCTGTGTGTGTACTACAGTCAACATAGCCAAGACTTATTAGCAATGCCTGGAAAGAGTTGCAGCTATGTTTCCATAGACAACTATTAGATGAGATGTGCTGCACGCTGTATGCACAGTCAAATTATTTGCTGGAAGTCTAATAAGGTGCCTGCAACTCTTCTCACTGTTCTGTCATCTGTTGTTCTAGTCTGTTAGCCTGATGCATCTATCCATTTCCCCAGGGTAGTGAGCTCATTTGGAAGGTTCCCTCTGCCCGCAGCTCACACGTCTCTCTCTCTCCAATTAGTTGTTCCTTTCACTGCCACCATATTATTACAGCCAAACAAATTATCTTTCTCTCTATTTCTTTGTCCGTGTACTTCCTTTGGTGAACTATGTTTCAGAGTATCTCAAGTTTCTCTTCCCATTTCACTGTGGAAGGCCTAATTTCTCCATAAATTCTCTCTTTAATCCAGAGCATTGTTAGGCACTGCCTATGGCACTGCTCTCTCTGACCCAGAACACCCTGGCAATTGCATAGCAACACCCAGGCAACCACCCAGAACACCCTTGCAACTCCATAGCAAAACCCAGAAAACTCTAGCAACTGCATAGCAACACCCTGGCAACTGCTATGCAGCAACACCCAGGCAACTACCCAAAACACCCTGGTAACTGCATAGCACCACCCAGGCAACCATTCAGCACTGCCTAGCAACTGCATAGGAACACACAGACAGCTCATGTTTTCTGTTTTTGTTGTAGTTTGATCTGGATATGTTTGTGGCTCACAGTCCTTTAGCACACGTAAATATGCTGTTGCTCTCTCTTTTTGTATCGCTCACAGTCTGAATCTGTAATTACTTTCTATGCTTTATTTAGTCTCCATAATTTTTTTCTTTATATCTCTCAACCTGTTGCTTTTTTTTGGTCTGAATGACATTTTTTCATCTAGTCCTCCCCACCTCCCACTCTCTCAGTCCATTCAACCTTTTACTCAGAATTTGCGTTTCATTGCACCGTCCTCTTTCTTTCAGGACAGTAGCAATCTCCTTTCTCCTTCTGTAATCTCCCAATCCGCCGACACACACAGATGTTCCATATCGATGAGTCCATGCTCTGTCTATAGTTGCTATGACAACTACACTTTTTCTACAGCTCTCTGCCTCCTTTGGCTTTTTGAAGCATTTTTCCCTCCGTTTCATTACGCTACAGCAGAGCTCAGAGTTTGCCAGCAACTATCTGGCTCTGTGTCACTGACTTCTACCTGTGAATGGCTGTAGCTCAGGGTGACAGAAATTTGAGAAACTTTGATTAGATTTTAGAAGTAAATAAAACTAATCTAATCTTCAGTTCAGCTGGGATCCTGTCCAGTTTCTCTTCAAATTATACATACTGTTTAATGGTAATGGCATTGGGTGGATGGATGGTTTGTAAGGTAGACAGATGACTGATTTTTGGCTGGAAATGCATCTTTCCCTTGCCTAAATTTAGCCGGATTAGTTATTCATGATTAGATTTTAAGATGTACTGCATATTTGAATCATGACAGACAAAAATATATTGCTCAATGGTGTGATTTCATAGCTCAGGATACTTTATGGAATTAACACTAGTGCTTAAAGTATCAACTTGTCTTAAAATTCCTTAAATTCTTACAATCTGCTGACATACAGTACAGTAAGTTAGATTTTAAATATATGAGCTGCAAACATATATTGGTAAATCTTAGCACAGTTTGTGGACTGTTGGTCAGTGTTGTTATGGTTAACTAAAACTAAAACAATTAAAATCATTTTCAGTAATTGAAATAAAGCTGAAATTAAATAATATATTAGTATTTAAATAATATTAGTTTAATAAAAAACTATAAAAAAGCTAAAAATAAATTTATATAGAAAAAATTATAAATAAAGCTATATAGAAATATTTCAATAATAATAATGACAAAAGCACATAACAAAATTACTAAAACTTTAAAGATAGAAAAAAATCAAAATGTAAAAAACAATACTATATTAAATATATTTAATT
>NW_015665829.1:68720-89281 GCF_001515625.1 Sinocyclocheilus rhinocerous | reverse complement strand
TAGGGCTCGAGTGGAAACCTCCACCGCGTCCCGGGCCCTCGAGGTTGGACGATTGGTTTCTGGGGGTGGCTCGCGCTGGTTCTCAGCGCCCCGTCTCAGTGCCTTTCTTCCCGGAGGTGCATGAGGAGCTCACCAGGTCATGAACGGCACTTTTTACTGCCGGAAACCGATCTGCTGGTTCCTCCTCCCTCACCACCCTCGACGGTAGTGCAGCTAAGGGGTATACAAGGGTCCCCCCGGTGGAGCGGTCAGTTGCGATGCAATTGTGTCCAAATACCGCTTCCACCTGGCAGGGAAAACCGTGTCTCCCTTCCCGGGCTTGTAAGTACTAGTCCTGCCTCTGCCCTGCACGCTATGGTGTTGCTTCAGGTCCATCAGGCTAAAGCACTGAAGTACCTGCACGAGGGTGGTCATGACCTGGCGGTTCTGAAAGAGCTACCGACGGCAACTGATCTCGCGCTTCGAGCAATGAAGGTCACTGCGCGTTCGCTGGGTCATGTGATGTCCACGCTCATGGTCCAGGAATGCCATCTCTGGCTGTGTCTGGCCGGCATGAGGGATGCCGAGAAGATCAGGTTTTTAAATGCCCCCGTGTCCCAGACCACCCTTTTCGGCGACACGGTCGAGAGCTTTGCCCAGCAGTTCTCTGCTGCACAAAAGCAGAGGCCATAAAACACATCCTGCCCTGGCGGACAGCTGCTGCCTCCCCCCGACCGCCGGCCGCAGCGCCTCAGTTGCTTGTCGCCAAGGGCGATCCACTGCGTCCACCCCCGCACTACAGCAGCAGCCTTCAGCTAAGCAGCGCCGTGGAGCCGGTCGTAGGCAGGCTGCCCAGCCTGTCCAGGCCCCCGTCAAACCTGGCGGCAAGCGGAAAGTTAAGAGGCCCTGAGACAGGCAACCCAGAGATGGAGGAAGCAGCTCTTTAAGAGATAGTGATCGCACCACTCCCTCCCTCGGAGGAGAGCCGGGTGGAGAATCTTTTGTTTAGTTTTCCTTCTGTTCCGAAATTCTCGACAAAAGAGCAGTTTCCTCTATCTCTGGGTCCCATGAGGGCACGGAAAGTAGTGCAGAACCATACCACTCTCATCCTCTATCGCCAACGGGCAGCAGTGGGTGGTTCGAGAGTGCAATCAGACCTCCTTGTGCACCCTCTGCCCAACCGTGGAACCAGTTAAATGATGCACTGCACACTCAGACCCTGCTTCAGGCCTCCACTGAACCCCCCGAGCTGGGTCCCTGTGTTCCACCTCACTGCCCCACTGCGGGGATGTCTGTGGTTCCGCTGGTCCCACTTGCACGTTCTCTGAGAGCCTGGTTAGCGCTCCCTTACCTGTCTCACTGGCTCCTTCAGACCATAAGACTCGGCTATATGTTTCAGTTCACCCAGCGTCCTCCCAAGTTCAGGGGCATCCAGTTAACATCAATGATGTCTGGCAATGCTCATGTCTTGCGTGCAGAGATCGCAGTCGTACTGGCGAAGGACGCGATAGAGCCGGCCCCTCCAGCCAATATGAAGGCAGGGTTTTACAGCCTCTACTTCATAGTACCCACGAAAGGCAGTGGGTTACGGCCAATTTTGGACCTACAAGTTTTGAACCAAGCCCTTCTGAAGCTACTGTTCAAAATGTTGACACAGAAATGCATTTTCGAATGCATCCGTGCCCGATATTGGTTTGCAGCGACCGACCTGAAGGACACGTATATTCATATCTCGATTCTCCCTCAACACAGGCCGTTCCTGCGCTTTGCATTGAGGAACGAGAATATCAGTACAAGGTCCTGCCCTTCGGTCTGTACCTGTCTCCCCATGTCTTCACGAAAGTCATTGAGTCGGCCCATGTTCCCATGAGAGAACGGCGTTCAGCATTCGCATTCTCAACTATTTTGATGACTGGCTCATACTGGCACAGTCACGGGATCAGTTGTGCGAACACAGGTATCTGGTGCACAACCACCTCAGCCAGTTAGATCTTCGGGTCAACTGGGAAAAGAGCAAACTCTCCCCTGTGCAGAGGATCTCTTTTCTCGGTATGGAGCTAGATTCGGTCGAACAGAAAGCATGCCTCACAGAGGAATGTGCTTAGTCAGTGTTGAACTGCTTGAATTCGTTCAAAGACAGGACAGCGGTCCCACTGAAGCTGTTTCAGAGGTTCCTGGGGCATATGGCAGCTGCAGTGGCAGTCACACCGCTGGGGCTGCTTCATGTGAGACCGTTTCAGCACTTGCTCCAAGGCTGAATGGGCATGGCAACGTGGCATTCACCGGGTGCAAATCACACCGGCCTCCCACCATACTTTCAGCCCGTAGTCAGACCCTGCGTTCCTTAGAGCAGGAGTGCCACTAGAGCATGTATACAGGCATACTGTGGTACACACGGATGCCTCTGCCACCGGCTGGGGGACCACATTCAATGGGCAGGCAGTGTCAGGTGTTTAGATGGGCCCCCAAATGCATTGGCACATCAACTGCCTCGAGTTGCTAGCAGTACGTCTTGCTTTGGGCCGCCTGAAAGGGCAGTTACGTGCGGCAATATGTACGGCAAGCACATATTGGTCCATATGGACAACACTGTGACCGTTGCGTACATCAACCGGCAAGGTGGTGAGCGGTCTTCTCAGAGTTATGGGAAGTTCGTGCACATGTTTTTGATATGTAACAGAGGTTGGGCTCACAGGGATGCAGGGTTTGAATCTAGTATTGTGTCATTTACCAGTACTAAAAACATAGCTGTACCAAAAATATTATGTGGTATAAAGCCATAATTTTGCAAATTTCAGCACCTGATGGCAATGTGACATACCATAGACTTCTGTTGTTTTTTATGTTCAGCTATAAATAAACTAACACTAACAGAAAACTTCCTGCATTTTTACAATTGTTAAAAAACAATTAGTTTTTATACAGAGGACATCCCCAAAGGAGTTTTTGGAAGGTTTTGTCACATTTAGCTCACTTCTGAGTACAAATTAATCTCTAACATATGGTTAAGTTGGTACACACACACGCATGTTGGGTTTCTATGTTTTATAGGGACATTCCATAGACGTAAGAATTTTTATACTATATAAGCTGTATTTTCTATCTCATTACCCTAAACCTACCCACCACACAAAATTTTCTGCATTTTTAGAATTTAAAAAAACTTAATCTAGTATGATTTATAAGCAGTTTTCCTTATGGGGAACAAAAAATTTCCCCACAAGGTCAAAATTTAAGTATATTAATATACTTGTGGAGACATTTGGTCCCCATAACATAGGGAATACCAGGACTACACACACACACACCTATACAGTCCCAAAATCAAGCTCCTGTTTCTCAGTAAATGATGGATCAGTCAACCCTAGATTGGCTTTATCACGTCTGTTTCACACTGCCTATGTTAGCGCTGCTTGTTAATTTCTTTGCCTATATGAACAGGTTACAGCAATCACACAGAGATCATGAGCCGTGCAATACTGCATAGCAGACGTACATAAGACATGCTGAGCTTAACAAAAAACATGCTGAAATACATATTTAGATATTTGCAATATGTGACCCTGGACCACAAAACCAGTCTTAATTGTCAATTTTTCAAAATTGAGATTTATACATCATCTGAAAGCTGAATAAATAAGCTTTCCGTTGGTACTATCATTTTGACCCATACAAAGTATTTTTGGCTATTGCTACAAATATACCCCAGCAACTTAAGGCTGGTTTTGTGATCCAGGGTCACATATATATTTTTTATGAACTAATAGAATTATGGAATGAATTCACTCGTTGTGACAAAGAGACATCTTTCAGGCTTCATGCAAGTTAAACACACAGTGACAAGGACAAAAATAATGTTTTATTTAATAAATATGACTGAATTCAGATGTATATTAACTGTATATTCTGCACTTTAGGGTGTGGGTTCAGTTCTGAGAATTAGTGGTGCTCCTCCTCATGTAAATAACAAGTTTGAAATAGTTCTTAGTGACTAACTCCTTATCACCATTTTAGAATGTATTTCCATTATCAAACAAATACTCCATGTGTTTAAATAAACACATGGAGCAGGAGAAGCAGGATGCATTTCAACATATTTAGGAGGAATTTGTGATATTAAACAGTGAAGCAGAGGTGAGTCGAGCCACAGGAGAATGACGGACAGCATTAGGAATGCTGCCATTTTTCTTAGCACACAGTCTTGTGTGGGTCATCGAATTACAGTCTTGCGATGCTGTCAACTTTTCTATCACTATGATCTCTAGAGAGCTTGTAATCTAATAAAAGTAATCAAATTTAATCAAACCCCAGTTATTTAGAGATTTAATGCTAGTATGTAATTTGTGCACTTCCTCTCTTCCAGATGAATCTGATTTCTGGCTCATTCCACGATGGAGTCATGCTGTATTCTCATGCCCTAAATGAGACTCTGGATCGGTCAGGTGTGAGGCCCCCAGGGGACGTTATCAATAAGAGGATGTGGAATCGCACATACCATGGTCAGTTCTGCTTAAAGTCACATGTAGTCAGTCTCACATAGCCAGATTTTATGCCAAATGACAAAAAGGTCTGGGATACACTGCAGCTTATTCTGAGCGGGAAGAGACCATTTTGACCAATGTGTAACGTCACCAACCACTTTTTCAATTTCATTCACATTCTCCAAGCACTTTATGTTTTGCTTGGCTTTGCTTTTTTGTTTCACTTTTTATTTTGTTTGTTGTTTGTTTGTTTTTTGCTGTTTTGCGTTTATTTTATTTTTATTTTTTTTATTTTGTTTTCCTTTTTTTTGTATTTTTGTTTTTCTTATTTTTTTGTTTTTTGCTTTGCTGTAGAGGTGGGAGAAAAAATTGATTCTCCGATGCATCGCGATTCTCTCTTCAGTGATTCTGAATCGATTCTAAACATTTCAGAATCAGTTCTGAGCTTGTTTTTTTCCCGAATATGACACATGTGTGAAACTCACGTACTGACAGACTTTCAAGTGCGCTTTGTGTTTGTTGTCCTGAAGCTCACGGCTCGGGTTAATTGCACTAGCATCTCTGAATACTTTTATGATACGAAATTGATAACACAGTCAGTTATGTTTACAGAACAGGACAAAACATCTGATATGTCGAAATAGATCTGTGCATTAGTGTGAATGCAGCCTCTTGAAGCTGCCTCTGTCTATGATCTCATCAGTAATATTCAAACAGCAATAATGCTGAGGAAAAAAGAAAAACCCATAACTATGATTGTCTGTAAACATTCGGATACTTAAAGCACTCTCAGATACTGAAAGTACTTTTTGTTTATCACTTGTAATTGTCTTTTTCCCCTTTTATTACTTTATATTTGCTTGTATGTTTTGAAGCTATGTTTAGTTGCTTAAATTCTTAACAATTGTTTTGATTTATTATTAATTTGTAATTATTTTAAAAATTAGGGTGCAACGCATCGTGATGCATCGTGATATCGAATTGAATCGAATCATTGACATGATAATCGTAATTGAATTGAATTGTGAAACCAGTGCAGATTCACGCCCATACTTTGCTGTGCTTTGATCTGCCTTTTTATTTAGATTTTTACTTTTGTTTTGTTTCGCTTTGTTTGTTTTTTGCTTTTATTTGATTTTTGTTTTATTTAATATCTAGTTTATTATCTAGTTATATCTAGTTAAGTGTCTGTTAACAAGTGTCTTTCAAAGGTTTAATGCCACTAACCTGGCCATTAACTTTGGGGGTATTTACAATTTTTTTTTACTGATTAGAGAGCTAAAACGTGTATAAACACATGCAAAAACTTTCCTTCTCTAAAATGGAATTATGTTCTCATGCAAATGTTTGTTAAGTGGAGAGAGTGTTCAACAGAAAATTACATTGCCTGGTATTACATTAGCATTTGCATTTAGCACCGGAAGAGTAGATCTAATTTATATCCGTTTTGAGGAGACACGTTTAGGTGGAATTGTAAATGCAATGTGCATAACGAATCTGCAATCCCATCAATCTAAAAGCATGAAGTAACTAATCCAGTGATTATTTAATCCTCCAATTAAATAAGATTTATTTACTCCTCAAAAGTGCTCATTTTATCCACCCAGTACCTTGTAAACACAACTTTTTTCCAGGTGGACTAATAAAAAAAAGTGTGTATCCGGTGTACTCTTACACCTGTAATTTGTGTTATGTCAACCAATCAGATTAGAGCTTGCCACATTGAGTCCTTTCTAGTTCTTTGAGCAGTATGAATCAGACAGTCAGTGAATGGACTGCGGGCGGCCTACAGGCGTAATGCCTTCATGCGGCTTAACCTAGAAGTCACCTAGACAGCTTGTCCACATTCACTCGTTCGTGTAAAGCACAATTCTCTTTCATCTTAGTTGTGATTTGTAATAATACAGCTAGTGTGTATCATTCTGCTGTTAGACTGCAGGTGTAACAGCCCACGATTCACAGTACAAACTGCTGAATGGAAACTCCATTACTCATGTTTCAATGAGGCATTCTACAGAATAGATCAGCACAAGTATCTGAGCATGTTGTGTTTGGACATTTAATTTGAATGCTACTCAGCTGAGCTGCTCATTAAATGTCTTACGAATGCTTGTCACTTGAGTCGATACTCAGTGAGGCCACTTTGATCAACATGAAGATTATTAGCTCCTCCGATTGAGCCGCCTGGAGACGTTCTGCTTCTCCAGGTGTCTTTAGATCGCAGATGTCTCATTCAGCTCCAAAATTAGATTTTTGGCGAAGAGTGAGTTTGTTTAAAAAAAGCAAACAGGACGCTAATGGGGAAAAAGAAATGTCTGTCGTTTCTCCAGTTAATGCCTGTGACTTTTACTGTCTTCCCTCTCTTTCTCTCTTTTGTCTGCCTGAGCTCATTAATAAGCTGTGTTTAGTTTGCTCTGCAGCTTGTGTTCAATATCCCCTTAAGGGTCCAACCAGCACCAGTCAAAGTACAGCTCACACTGCCAATTGGCAATCTTACCCGTCTTTACAACAAGGTCCTACACTCTCAATCAAGTCACACTCAAATCACAGAGCCGTACGTCTCAATGACTAGAGGAAGGCATTTAGAAAGGAAATAGGCTTTAGAGGTAAACTGTGGCTCAGTTTAGACCCTTATAGTCGGTTTTGTGAGTTTTATGGGTTTAGATCTTATATAACTTGTTAGCTTGCACAACACGTTCTTTTGCGTGTGTGTGATAACGGGATGATACATAACAAATCAATCCTGAGCCCACACATACACAAGAACCACAGTGTGTTTGTGTGCAGCATGTGGTTGATGTGTCAATGTATGTTCGTGTTTGTATCTGTATGTGTTTGTTTCACATAAGCATGTTGAAATAGAAAACAAAATTCTAAATGAACAAATGAAAGAAAGGAAAATAAAGAACAAATAAACAAATAAAAAGAAAGAACAAACTTGGAGTTCTTCAACTCAATCGTCCATGCCAATGTCTGGCAGAGTTCAGCTCCACATCTGAAGATGGTCAAATCAAGGTCTTCAGGATCATTAGAAAATTACAGGCAGGTGTGTTGGATTAGAGTCGGAACTAGATTCTGCAGGACAGCCGCTCTCCAGGACTTGAGCTGAATAGCTCTGTTATAAACAAACAGACAAACAAAAGAAGGAAAGAGCTAATGAATATACAAAGAAAAAAAAACTGATGAGGTTTAGAAAACTTTTATTTAAAGCACTAACAATTACATTAATCAATAATTTAAATGCTTGACAAGGCAAAATAAAACTCTCTGCGTTGAGTATCTACAGCATTCACGTTATTGAAGCTGCCCCTGCCAGTTCAGTTTCACTGGGATGACCTGTGTTGTAGTGAAAGCTTCAACCATGCTTGGGGCTCCTGTCCACAAAATATCTAATCTTGACTAGATCTTGACTTGATTCAAGAACAACATGTTCCACCAACAACCAGAATGTTTTTTTTCCAAACCAAAATTGAGGTCTAGATAAACAAATGTTAGAAAGAACAAACAAATGAAAGGAAAATAGGAACGAGTACAAAACTAAACAAAAGAAAGAATGAACATATAAACAAAAATGAGAAAAAAAAGCAATCAACTTATTGGTAAATAAGAACTTATGCAAAAGCAAACAAAAGAGAGAACTGACATATGAACTATTATTAGAAAGAACAAACAAATGAAAGGAAAATAAAAAACTAGTGTAATAACAAACAAAAGAATGAACAAAGATTAGAAAGAACAAACAAATGAAAGGAAAATAAGAACTAATGCAAAAACAAACAAAAGAACGAACAAAAGTATAAATATCAGAAAGAGCAAACAAATGAAAGGAAAATAAGAACTAATGAAAAAACAAACAAAAGAATTAACAAACATTAGAAAGAGTAAACAAATGAAAGGAAAATAAGAACTAATGCAAAAACAAACAAAAGTATAAATATCAGAAAGAGCAAACAAATGAAAGGAAAATAAGAACTAATTCAAAAACAAACAAAAGAACAAACAAAAGTATAAATATCAGAAAGGGCGAACAAATGAAAGGAAAATAAGAACTAATGCAAAAACAAACAAAAGAACGAACAAATGTATAAATATCAGAAAGAGCAAAGAAACAACATAAATATTTATAAAAAAATCATGGAAGGAAAATAAGTAGTGCCCAAATAAATTTAAAAATAAACAAAAAAGAAAGAACTAAGAAAACAAACAAAAGATATAACTAAAAATACCTGAAAGAAACAAATGAACAAAAGATATTTGTACTGATAGCGCTGTACCAGTCATGAGCTATAAACACATGGTGATTCTTATTCTTGTGTTTCAGTTTTTTCCATTAAAACAGCCATTACAACAACACATAGTCCTTGCAAAAGACTGAACCTGTGGATGTAATGACTATATTCGCTCTCTCAACGAAAAACAGTGAGCTCCTCTGCTGCTGTGAGAAGCATTATTGCATATGCAACCACTGATATGCGATTGAGGGAAATCCAGAAGTTCACAGCAAAATAACCTCATACTGCTGTAATACCAGAATTGTTTGTGACTGGATGATCCTCCAACTGCTGTTTGTTTGGACTCAATATGTCCCCAGTTTAAATGCAAATGCCGTCAAGCTCTTCAAATTGCCTGTTCTTCCTATTCCCCTGTTCCAACACTCCTGATGCCCCTCACATTTCTACATCATCTCCTTCTCCACCCTTCCATTTATCCACCTGAAATCCCCATTATCTTCTCTCTCTCATTGTCTCTCTCTCCCTCCAATGACCCATATGCATAAATCCAATCTCACAATATTTACCACAGACAAATTCAATCTCCTCACTACATATCCATTCATGGAGCACAGCAACACGCAACAGATAAAAATAACTCCTTCAAGGCACAGCTAAGCACAAGATTAGTATTTATAGTGGAACTCTGGAAAGAACTTTGTGAAACTTCTTGGATGTGGAAATTAATTTTGTGGATCAAATTTTAAAGAAAGGTCCTCACTGCCACAGATGTTGTAGGCATATCTAGGAATCAGAATATCAGTGGTTTGGGTTACTGTAGGCCATAAGATATCAAGCAGAACTCCCTAGCAACCACCCAGGTCCGTGCATATTTGTTTCCTTTCATTTTTCATTTTTAATTTTTTTAACCACGATGAAAGGCTATGTTGAAAACCAAAATTGAAATTAGAACTGTACACACAAAATGCTGCCTGAAAAAGTAAAATATTGACTTGTTTTCAGATTTTTGTTTATGACTTTTATGTTATTTCTCCTACTTCTCCAGATACAGGCAGGCCTGGTTCCAGAATCAAATTAATGTACATCTATTATGACACATTTTTGCCCTGTCCATTGTTATGGTTATCACTATCATTGCAATGATAGTGAGATCCGCATATAAATGCCGCATTAAATATGCGGATGTCACTCCCGAATCGCTTGGCCATTGCGTTCAAAAAATCAACAGAAAATGTCAGTGATTGGCTTCATTGATCAATGCTACAAAAACAAACAATGCTAGAAAGATTATGAAAATATCGAAGCCAAAGCTTTTCATAAAGCAATAGGTTACCGGTAGCAACGTAAGTAGCAAGAGAGGGTGCTTATAGCGTCTGTATAGAGATGGTAAAAAAGCTATAAATGTACTTTAGCATTTATATACATTAAAAAACAAGCTTTATGTAATTTTTACGGTTTTTAATGAAATATAAATTTTTAATAATGAAAATTATTTGTCTCTGCTTATTCTATTCATCAGTGTCTGAACCATTAAAGAAGAAACCACATTTTCTGTATCTCATTTCTGGGTTAAAAAATTTTTTTTTAAATGAATGGAGGCAAATGTACACGGACCCACCCAGCAATCACCCATATCTCACAAACATCATAGGGGAGTTGCATGGTTAAAGACTACTCACATTTTCTTCAGAAAATGTAAAAATCTAGTTCATAGAGTAGTTACAGTGAGCATTTTGTCCATGCTTTTCTAAAAAAAAAAAGCACTTACAGCACCTTTAATTATCATCAAAGCACAATAAGTTTGAAGTATCACCCATAGGCGAACACTGTAATTTTTACAAACATAAATGAAAAGGGCATCAGAGTATGCTGGCAGTAACAAGTTGGCAACATTTTGCGATAGTTTAAATGTAAGATTGAGTCCATAAAATGTGAAAAAATTATAAAGAGTATACATAGAGCTATAAAGAGTTCATACAGTGTACTTTTTTTAGAACTGTCAGTGTTAAATTCTTAATTTAAATGGCTAGTTCACTTGAAAATGTCAGTTCTGTCATCATTTACTCACACGCATGTCATGTCAAACCCAAGACTTTGGTAACAAAAAACAAATGAAGATATTTCCTCTCTGGTTGTAACGGATCACACATGCACATTTGCACTCCCACAATTGCCATATTTGATGAGCTCTATGAATGCATGTGTGTTTATATGTGAATAAATGCTGTTCATCATATAAAACATTCATATCTTTTCACAAGACTTGGATTAACCCGCTCAATTTGTATGGATTACTTTTACAGTGCCTTTTTGCCCTTTTTTGATCTTTTGCATTTTGGTACCTGCACTTTTAATGATCTTTGATAAAGCTGTTAAGAATTCATGCATTTCCTAAATGCGTTTTACTTTCATCACCCACTCGCTCTTATCCAATCAATGGTGTCTTCTTTTCTGCGTTTCCATGTTTTTGTCCATCATCTGAGGTGAATTAATAGCAGTGTGTATGGGCAGGGCAGAGTATCTGTCCATAAAAACAAACAAGGTCATCTGGTTTTTTTTTGTCCTGTAACATCTGCGTCCTCCTCTCAAAGGTTGTCATCTGCAGACCCATCTCCTCTACCCATCCTGCCCTGATCTGCCTGTTTTTCTTCCCTCTCCATTTCCTCCCCCTCTCGTTTCGCGCTTTCCTCTCACACTGCTTTCCTTGACCTCTGTCTCCTACTTCCTCTGCCACAGACCTGTCAACCTCCTCTGCCAATTTTAGGTTCATGCTCCATGTTTCGTCATTTGATCCATGTTTTATCATTTTCTCCTGCTTCCAGTTTGGTTCCTTATGTTTCATGCACATGGATATCTCACTCTCTCAGTGTGTCTCTTGATTGTCTTTTTGGTATCCATGCAACATTGGTTTTGCGCTCCACATGACTAGCAGAAATCTTTGAGTTTAGGGGCTGGGGTCTATGGTGTCAATTCAATGCCACATATATTTGCAAAAGAAAATAAAGTTTTGCCAAAGAAAATGAAAGTATTGAGCAAAAAATCTGCTTTTGCTAACAAACATAGAAAGAATTTCTAAAGGAAATTAAAGTATTGCGGGAAATAAATTGAGTTTTGCAAACAAAAATAAAGAATTATGTACAACAGGCCTGGCATTTCCAGGACTGTTGTTCATGCCCCAGTCCCTTGACTCCACCCCCATGTCAAAACAATGCCATGGAAATTTGACATGTCAAAGAAATGTCAAGTGCAAAGGGGAAAAAAAAAAAAAAACGGTATCGCGAGCTCACACTTGACTGAAACTCAAAATAAAAGGAGTGTTGCAAATAAATTTGTAGTTATGGTCATGGAAAATATGTGTTGCAAAATAATTGCCTTTGCTCTGTTTTATTTATATTTTAAGATTCTTTATTTTTGTTTACAAAACTTATTTTTTTCTCTTAATACTTCTTTTTCTTTTGCAATTATTTTTGTTTGCAAAACTTGTTTTTTTCTCGCGATACTTTATTTCCCTTTTGCAATTCTTTATTTTTGTTTGCAAGAAGCACATTTATTTTTTTCTCCAATTTAATTTTCTTTTGTAATACTTCAATTCTTTTGCAAATATATGTGGCATTGAATTAACTCCATAGGGGTCGGGCATAGACTCTAAATCAAAATGAATTTAAAAGACACTTTTATCTGTTTCCACACTGAAAACAAAAAATAAATAATATAAAATAATATAATATAAAATAAAATAAAAAAATATATAAATTCCAGTCTTGAAATCCCGTTGAGCGACTAGTACCTAGCAATTTTGACTTTTTCTTTCTTTCTTTTTTTTTCACATCAAAACAAAATCTACTTTTTTTCCGCTGTGTTACTGGTTTCACTGTGAGCGGAGCTATGCAGAGTGAACGAAAACCAAGTTGTACTTGCTTTGTACTGTAGCTGTAAAATGCTATACGTAAAGTCAAAGAACAAGATTTACTGCTTGTACAAACACCATTGCTAACACTTTAACTTATTTGCTGTTTAATAAATTATTACATGCCCCAAAAATATCAACACACATACATTTGAGACCATTTTTTAAAATAATTGTTTTATAATTACACATTCAGTAAATCACAGAGTCTAAACCACATAGTCAAATGAAACATTACAGTATAGATTTATGATGTGTATGTTTATTCCAGGATCATGCAACTTTACAGAGTGTCAAAGGGCTGCTCTGATATGAGCATATCCACAATCCACCCTCAATAGCTTACTGAGAAGGCTTCAAGAAAGTAAAATTCAAGAAAGTCAAAGCATATGTACTTCATTAGAGTAGTGAAATTTGTGGTCCTGAAGCCATGTAGCAATTTTGGAAAGATTTTTCAAAATTCACCACAAAACAACATATGCATAAAAATCATGATTTTTATGACCAGTCGCTCTAAAACCTCATTCACATTCCCACAGGCTTTTCTTACACTTCTGTAGACTTAAACATATTTTTTAAAGTCTTTTATGCTCAGCAAGGATGCATGTATGTGACACACAGTAAAACAGCAATACTGTGAAATTATTTTCATTAAAGGGGTCATATGATGCTGCTAAAAAGAACATTATTTTGTGTATTTGGTGTAATTAAATGTGTTTATGCGGTTTAAGGTTCAAAAAACACATTATTTTCCACATACTGTACATTATTGTTTCTCCTCTATGCCACAGCGAGAATAAAAGTTAGCCTTCTTTCTTTGCTTGAACATTTGGGCGGCGTTATGCAAATTTTCCCAGATCGTGACGTAGGTATGTGGGGGCGTGTTAGAACGAGCCGTTTTAGGTAGGCGTGGCTGACTCTTAACTTTTATAAAGAATATCTCTTTGGATTTGAGACTTTAGTCTTTGCAACTTTACAGATCTTCTTTATGCAGCAAGAGCTTGTAACACTCCAAAGAGAAAGGAAAAATTGAAATCATATGACCCCTTTAAACAAATGCATTAATAATTTTGAAATAATTGTTTCTATTTGATATATTAAAATGTATTTTATTCCTGTGATGGTAAAGCTGAATTTTCAGCATCATTACTCTAGTCTTCAGTGTCACATGATCCTTCAGAAATCATTCTAATATGCTGATTCGCTGCTCAAGAGACATTTCTTATCAATGTTGAAAACAGTTGTGCTACTTCATATTTTTGTGGAAACCATGATACATTTTTCAGGATACTTTGAGTAGAAAGTTCAAAAGAACAGCATTTATTTGATATAGAAATTTTTGCAAAATATACATTGGGTATAGAATCACTCCCCACACAGTTTTTGTTTTATCTGTACTTATTCAGTGCAACTTATAACATCCAAGTGAAAGATATAACAACAACATGTTAGAAAAATAAATAAATAAATAAAAAAACAGAATCACTGAGTTGGAAAAAGGATCACCCCCCTCCTAAAAATGACTGATAAACTCAATCAGTGTCACGGTTCTGTTTAGTTAGTTTCATCATCATGGACTATTAGTTTTGTTTTCATGGACTTGTCATTGGTTTTCTTCAGTCACATGTCTTCCTTTGATCAGTTTTCCCGCCACTCTTTAGTTGTCATGGTAATTCATTTAATCTACTCGGGTGTTCATCGTTATTGCCCTTATTTGTCTTGCATTTAAGTTTCTGCTGTTTGACCTTTCATTTGTTCTGGTATTGTCTGTGTTTTACACAGCTGTCTCGCAGTTGGGCTATCTGTGGATTTATTTAATAAACCTTGTGTTATTTTAATCATCATCTTCATCCTTTGGACTAATCGTGACAATCAGGTGTAGCTAATCACCTTCTCAACGGCACACAAAGCCATTTGATCAGCTGTGGTCATTTTGATGAGCTCAGCATGAAAAGAGCTTTCCTGGAGCATTTCAGTCCTTGGTAGTGCAGCTGAAGCAAACAATCAACTATGGGTGGCAAGGCACTGTCAAAAGATCTCCGGGATAAAGTTGTGGACAGGCACAAGTCAGGAGATGGATACAAAAAAATGTTTTAAAGGCTTTATCAATGCCTAGAAGCACAGTGAAGTCTATTATTAAGAAGTGGAAGCTATTTGATACAACACAGACCCTCCCTCACAGAGCCAGGAGGAAACTGATCAGAGAGGCAACCAAGAGGCCGACAGCAACTCTGAAGCAGTTGCAGGAATTTATGACAACGAGTGGTCATTGTGTGCATGTGACATCAATATCACAAATTCTCCACTAATGTGGCTTGTATGGAAGGGTTACAAGAAAAAAGCCGCTCCTCAAGAAAGGCCACATGCAGTCACGACTGAGCTTTGCCAAAACGCACCTTGAAGATTCTGAGGCAGATGAGACTAAAATTGAATTATTTGGCCTCAACACCAAACGATGACTGGTGGAAATCCAATACAGCTCACCATCCAAATAACAGCATTCCTACAGTAAAGCATGGAGGTGGTAATATCCTGTTATGTGTTTCTCTGCATTAGACTTAAACCCCACTGAAAATCTGTGGCATGACTTGAAGACTGCAGTCCACAAACGCTCACCATCAAATTGAACTGAACTTGAGCAGCTCTGCAAAAAAGAGCGGGCAAATATTGCAAAGTCTAGATGTGGAAAGTTAGCAGAGACATATCTCAACAGAATAAAGGCAGTAATTAAAGCAAAAGATGGTTCAACAAAATACTGACACAAGGGGGTGATCCTTTTTCCAACTCGGTGATTCTGGGGGGTTTTTTTCCTGACATGTTGGCGTTATATATTTCACTTGGATGTTATAAGTTGCACTGAGTAAGTAAAGCTGGATAAAACAAAAACTGTCTTCATTTCAGGCTGCAAAGCAATTATTTTAAAGGGGGGTGATTCTTTTCTATACTCACTGTAAATATCTCTACAGTCACCTTTGATCAACTAAATGCATCGAGTAAAAGTATTAATTATTTTTTTTTTTAAATCATACTAACCGCAAACTTTTAACTGATAGTGTATGTAAACGCAGAAGGATAAAAAACCAAGAGAGTCTTGTGCTTATGTTAAATGTTGAGCTTATGATCACTGACTTCTCTGTGCTTCAATGATTCACATTTGTAATTCATTAAGACAAAAATGTACATTTATACTCCTGTTTCACTGTGGTTTTGTGGTTAATGATCTTGGCTTTAAGGCTGTTGGTTCAAACCCCAGGAGGGCTTACACATTAACGAGGCACTTAACCCCAGGTGACTCCAGGGAGATGGACCGTGTAGTAAAAATATACTGTTGCTTGGAGAAGACAGCATCTACTAAATGCATAATATTAATAATTCTGTCTTCATTTGTTGATGTTTAACCGACATGAACACCCAGTCCGATGCCCCATGTTTATTGTCAGTGGCATCTCGATTTCCTTGAGCTCGCACTGTTATTTTACGCTATAGTTAATAGGCAGCAGTGCAGAGCTTTTAATAAATGCATCAGTGCACAGCACACTTATCTAATAGAGGCGTTAATGGCTGTGCGACCGATTTCCCATAAGTAGGAATGAAACCACTGAAGAGGCATTCACTTCCATTACTTTAAGTGCTTTCCACCTCATTCTCTCGCTGTCCCCCCTGACCTTACATTATTACCCAAGAGATCCAGGTTGTAAATCCGCCGTGCTACTTGTGACCTGAGCTCAGAGTCAGAGGGCAGGAGGTCACTGATGAGATTCTTTTGAGGATCTGTGGCCCTCAGATCAGCATCCTTTTCCATGCAAGAAGACGTGGACTAAATCCTCTCAAAGGTGGAGTGGTGGAGGAGACACTCCAGCAGAGAGTGGCTGAGAGATGATGGAACTGAGATTCAACAGGAAACACTGAACACAGAGAAAGCTGAGATACTGCTGACATTTTAGAGTCCACTGTAGGGTTCTTCACATAAATTCAAGGACCCCTTAAACAGCTTTCAAGTGTTTGTGTTTTTAATTGATTTTTTTGAAGATCTTAAGAAAAGATTAAGATGTTCAATATTGACCAAACTTTTTTTCCAGCAATATATATATATATATTTTTTTTGTACAGGATTGGAAGAATGTTTCAAATGCTACTGCCTATATAAGCAGCTACTCTCCTAATCTATATATACACACACACAAATCAAAGTTAAATTAATATTTAATACTAACGTATGAAATTATATGTAAAATATAGCCAATATTACTTTTGTCCATCATCTTGATTTCATTTTTTTTTCTCTGAGCTCAGTGTCCTCTGTAAATGTATACTGTTAAAAAATGGTCAGCATTAATACACTATTTTATTCAGCAAGAACACATTCATTTTATGAAACATGACAGTAAATGTATTTATAATGTTTAAAATATTTCTATTTCAAATAAATGTTGTTCTTTTGAACTTTCAATTCATCAAAGAGTCCTGAAAAGTATGTATCACGGTCTCTATACAAATGTTAAGCAGCGCAACTTTATCATTGATAATAATCAGAAATGTTTCTTGAGCAGCAAATCAGCATATTATACTGATTTCTGAAGGATCATGTGACGCTGAAGACTGGAGTAATGATGCTGAAAATTCAGCTTTGCATCACAGGAATAAATTACATTTTAAAACATATTCAAATAGAAATCAAATTATCTTTCACAATTTTCCTTTTCTCTGTATTTTTGATCAAATAAATACAGCCTTGGTGAGCATAAAATACTTTTTTTATTGTTATTATTTACAATGTGTTATTAATTAAATATAATTAAATGAAACATGTTTAACATAATGATTCATTTTCAGTAAATAAATACATTTATTTATTTATTTATTTATTAATACAAAATTTTATATGATATTCCAGATCATAATTTAATAATTTACATTGGCTTTGGTGCTGTCTTTTATTCAAATCAACGCCGATTTATAATAGCACTTATGTTTTTCTCACAATATATATGAACGTTTACAGAGGTCTTTATATATTAGGAAAGGTTCCCTCATAAGGAAAACAATACTGAAACATAATGTTGCTGCCTGCCGACAGTCTTGTCGTCTGGAGCTCGGCTATGATGACTTTAAATGTGGTCTAGGGAAGCAGATCAGTAGTTTTGGAGCAGAGCTTTAGTGTCATGTGTAAACTGATTAACAGTCATACTTTTGAAAATAGCTGGCCTGGATATATTGATGGTGTGCTAATCAAGACGTAATTGCAATGAGTCATAAAAGCTGGTTGATACGCATGCTCGTTGAAGCGTAACCGCTGTGATGTGGTAATATGATCTGAATATGTTTGTGTTACACTGAGAGCATCAGAGTGCTGGCACAGACTCTGATCCATATTCATATGCTAGTGTTTAGCTACACAGCACATTCAGCCTGGATCTTTATGTACAAAGCTCACTGTTTTACCCAGTGCAGTGCATTCTCTAGCATACTAAACCTTTCATTCTCTTTATTTCATGAATATTTTTCTTTTTAATAAGTTGCATTTTTCATTATATTAATGTGTGTTGTCCTTAATTGGACTAGAGAGGTGTCTGCACATAGGCACTAAATAGTTTGTATTGTATTGGCCAAAGTTATTGTTATTTGTTAAAAGTGATGAAAGAAGTTCCGAAGAGATAAATGAGCTATTTATGTTTCATAATGTACATTACAATCTACTGAAATGATTTGCAGTAAAACTCAAAAGTAAAGGCATTTAGTGTGATTTATTTATTTTTCTTGAACAGATTAAATAGCATTGATATGTAATATTGGCCACCATCACCATCAACTTGTTTTTAGACAAACCAATTTATTTTTTAAAAGTTTAAGCTTAAAATTAGAAAGAAAAAAAAACTCATTTAAATTGGTTTAAGAAAATGTTTGATTTAAACATATTTTCTCTTTGAATTAATTATATTTTTCCGAAAACAAAACAACGTAATTTAGTAATTGTATCTTGTTTTGACAATGTTTAGAATCTTTTTTTACTGGAAAACAAGACAGGAATTGAGTGCATATTGGTTTATCCATTTATTATTGAAAAAATACAAATTTAATTTGGACTGCAAAAGCAATTGCCAAATACATTTAAAATGCAATTTTGCTAATTTAATAGTGTGAATTAGTTTTTATTTTTATATTTCCTGTTTTTATTTTAATTTATGTTCAAGTTTTAGAATTTTTTTGTGTCATTTTTATTAGTTTATTTTTTTTATACGTCGATATAGCTTTTATTATTTTTTATTTTCAGTTTTTAGTTATTTTAGGACTTCAAGTTAAACTAAATGAAAACAAAATTTTTCCTTGGGAACAAGCTGAATTAATATATATATATATTCACCTGTGTCTAGTTAATTACCCTCGTTTGTCTTGTATTTAAGCCCCAGTCTGTTCAGTCTTTGTTTGTCCGGTCACAGTTATTCTACGTTGTATTTCCCATTGTCCTTCTGCCTTTTTTGATATGAAACTGAGAGTTTGGTTTGCACCAGCTGTCTCCTTCGCCTTCCTCCTCACACAACCGTGACAGTACTATAGTTTTGTTATAATTAATTGTTTACACCATAGTATCTAATCTAATTAGAATTGCCTCTAAAATAGGAATTTGAAAAAGTAAATGTTTGAGGCATTATGGTAATGCAATTATTTAAATTGTAATGAAATGAATGTCACAATGCGTAAATAAATAAATAATGTTGGGCCTAAAAATCTACTTCGTTTTCTTTATGCAATTTATGCAAACATGTTTTCCTGAAATCCTTTCATTTAGAATAGGTAAAAGCCCTCATTTTATATTATTTTGACTACTACAAATCTTACTGTGACAAGTATCTCATATACAGTAGTAGAAGCATTTCATGCTTTCTCAAAAGCACCATTGAGAATAGTTACACACGAAAAGGTCACCATCATTATTTATAATTCAATCTTTGAGTAGTAGAAGCCACTAAGCTCAGAGCCATTCTCTATAAAACAACTATTTTTGACTCCGCAAGGAGCGTTATTGACAGAGTATGTTCGCAAGCCGGCAAATGTTATCGACAGTGTGAGGAGCCGTCGTGCTGGGAAGTTCTTATAACAGGCAATCAAATCCACTTGATATTGACTGAGGACTCAAAATCATTTGCTTTTAAACAATTGAGATCCAAAATCTGTCTGTCTGCTCATTCTTACAGACTCTCTACCAACCGCCAACCATCAATTCTGACCTTGTCTGAGCTCTTGCTTTGTATTGGTTACCCGGTAAAGAGTCAATGTTTTTGTAAGTTGCTTTGGTTACAAAATAAGAAAAAAATATTGACTATAACTTTCTCACTGGTTTGAAGTTGATCCATCTGTGAAGACCTTCTCACATAATCCCTGTCAATGTTCCTCAGTGTCTTAAATGCAGGACACTATGATTTGGAAAATGCAGATGGAATTGCGGAACGTAATTTACTGTATAATGAGGAATTTAACGGAATGTGACAAAATTTGGATGAATAAATCAAAAGTAGGGTTGTACTGTGCATCAAATCGTGATATGGACTAGTGGATGTGAAAATTATCTTAACAAGCATTTCAACATTTCTTTTGAACACGGAAGCTCTAAGGCAGTGGTTCTCAACCTTTTTTTCCACCGGGCCGCACTATGGTCCAAGTGCAAGTCTCGCGGGCCGCACGCATATCATTTACATATTACGTCAGCAATACAAACCAACCTGATTTATAATATTATAGCCTAAATATTATGATATCTAATCGATTACATTCATTGAAATAAATAAATAATTCTACTCCCCATAAATAACACCCAATTGTGTGAACTTCGGCTCGAAAGGAGTAACAGCACAATCATAGGCGGAGTTTCACTTTTATGCGTGGGGGGGGGCACCCACTGGCAGACGAGCCACGAGCACTTTTTTTATATGTTCTACATTTCATGTATTTATGTAACACATATTC
>NW_015665829.1:44809-68245 GCF_001515625.1 Sinocyclocheilus rhinocerous | reverse complement strand
TGAAAAAAATGCAAGTGATTGCGCTGGCGTCTCTATGTCCTGCAAAGCGCGCTTCAGCTTCCACTCTCTGCGCAAACTATTGGATACAGCACACATTTATCTAGGTTTAACTTTTAAGCATTGTTATATGCTTGAACTGTTTTATATCTATAGATTTTATTTTAGTCAAGTCGTGATGATTTGAGAAGGCTAAATTGATCAAACATATGCTCACTGTCTGCCGCTGGCCGCTTGGTCGTTACTTTAAATGCGTAACGTTAATTAGGCTATGTGAGTACTGCTCATGTCTGAAAATAATATATGAAAAACAAAATTATTTTACATATAAACATTAAGCTATAGCATATATTTATTTAGTACATTTTTAAATTAATGTAAAAACTAAAATGAATTGTAAAACTGAAAGTATTTTTTTTAAATTGTGTTCAGCACGGTGGGCCGCATTTGAATTCGTGGCGGGCCGCATGCGGCCCGCGGGCCGCGGGTTGAGAACCACTGCTCTACGGTCTTTACAACAACCTGCCAAAATAAAAGTTTACTTTAACTTAAAGAAACAATGACAGAAATATACTGCAAATGTGCCGTAAGATGTACTTCTCAAAGTACCAATAAAAATAGCATTAATAGTTTATTAAACATTATGTTTGGAATATTATAAAATATCAAATTTTTCATCCATGTTTTAATTTAATCTGTTTGTCCAAAAAAAAAAACAATGAAAGGAATTGTTAAAAAATTCATTTAATGTCATTTTAAAAGATGAATTAAATTGTTAATATTTATGCATTCCTTTTATTACCAACATGTTTGATAATAATTTTATATTAAATCATAAAACACACATTCCAGAAGAACAGAACACAGCATTTCTGGGGGGGGAAATTAAAACACAATTCATATAGCTCTATTATTGTATACATTTTTAAATAAACATTTTATGAATTCATTTGATTATAAATCCTTTTTAATTATTAAAATTTAATAAAACCATTAAAACCAGACAAGGTGTTGCAACATAAAGTTTAAACTGTTTCCACTTTGACCCCTTTGGAAGCACAGCCTGTAATTACTGGACATATGTAGTATCATAAGCATTGCTTTCATTTCTTGATATCATTGCTTTCACAATTTTCACTTTCTTATTGCCACCTAGCAACCTTAATGTGGAGGGCAATGGGACACGTTACTTGCATTTAGAGCTGCATTTCCCATCATGCAGATCATGTGAAGGGACTAATGGGACATATTTTGGTCAGAGTGGGAAGAATATTGATTTAGAAATGTTTATGTTTTTTATATGTATTGATATGAGAAGACCCCACTTGGTCCATTCCCACGCCCAAGCAAAATATCTGAATATTCTATAACCCTCTTCCCATGATTCAGCAGTTGTCCGCAATCCCTCTGGTGGCAATATGAAGTTCTTGTGTCCTGTTATAGTAGGATTTTCATGCACCACATAATCCCACATGTTCAAACTTGCAAGCATGTGTTGTGTTTTTGATTACCAAGGGAACATCCTATTAAAAACATTTCATAAAGGGAAACACTTGGTGAAAAAGGTTTACTCTTTATGGTGAGTGTATTTATTTGCATGATCTTGCACCAAATACAGCCAAAAAAATGTGTTTTATTGGGAAAAGTCATAATTTGATTAAGTCCCAACATACTTAGATTCCACTTTGCAGGTTAATAGCATTAATGTGTTTAGTGTGAGTATTTATTGCATCCATTTACATTTTGATGTCAAAATTGATTATTTAGAAAAATGCAAATTCTGTTGTTGGATTTTCATAATGAGCTGAATTTTGAAAGTTTGCTCAGAATGTGCTCAGAAGTGTTATTTTTTTCTCATTGAGGGGTTTTTAAATAATATTTAATATTTTCTAAGTTTATTTTAATTTTAACGTTTTTTTTTTCTCAACAACAACAAAAATGACTTTGTATTATGGCAAAAAGGTTGCATGCATTTATTCAGCAACCACAATTGCAAACAATATCGTCAAAATGCATGTTTGGATTTATTAAGAGGTTCAGTTGCAGATTTAGAAGGAGCACAGACTGGCTGTATGACACTTTCATTTGAGCAGAATATCTCAATAGAGATGACAAAACTCCAGCTTACATGTTTGTTGATTTTTTTCATCAGTGCTTTTTTCTCAAATGCAGAAAGTGTACATACACGTATAGTTGCCAGGTTGGGATTAATTAAAACATTGGCAGAAAATGTAAGATAAAAGCTCTGAATGTGGGATTGAAACACTTGACATCAGGCAACCGCAAGTATAAAAGCTTATGGAGGCTTGTTGCCAGTTCAAGATCATGTGAATGTCAAATGAAAATGAAATGTTTTCAGGATAAATAACCAGCAGATATTACTGCAGATGGTTATGCTTAATTAATCGAGAGAAGCAGAAATTGTGATAAAATACGATTTATCATCCAGTTTGTGAAATTATTGTGCTGTATTTCCTACAAATTTTAATAACCATATTTTTTTACAGACATTTTTAATGATCATACATTTCTATTTAATTTATTTTGGCATTGCCACTTTTTTACCATAATCTCACATTTCGTCAGTTACATTGCATTTAGATTGTATACAAGTTTTCCTTTTTTAAATGAATGAACATTTACATTCATTCATTTAGCCTGCGCTCATTTTTTTCTGAAAGTAAGCTCCTTGTTTTTTTTAGAAACAACAAATCCCGCATATCATTTCCCTGTTACTTCCCTGCTGTAATTTGTAAATACCAAGCGAATTAGAGCTGAAATTTAAGGAAAAAGGCCATGCCAGTCACGGCAGCGTTGCTTTTTTCTCCCGTCACTTTGCGCAAGAGGGAGTCTGTCAAACTAATGCTAACGCTGATGTCTAATAACATAGTTATAACGTCATAAAAAGATGTTTTCCTCCGAAATCAGTCTAACTTAAAGGGGCTATTTCAAAGAGTAAACACTGTTGTAGGCTCAAGTAACCACTTTTCTCATTCATTCAATTTGATGCTGCAAAAGCAGGTATGCTCCGGCTCATATATTGAGGAGGGAGGGAACTATGTCCTCGATTGGAGAGACAAACACATCTGAGCATGCACACATGCACGTACCCCCACTTAACTCACATACACGCATGCACACACACACTCTATATTGGCAGCCTATTAGTGTGGCTCAAATAGAAACCGTACGGTGCCGTGACAGGGATGAAACTCTATGCTGCTGGCTGAACCTGGCTCTCCACTGGGACCACGGGAGCCCAAATCACCATTACTGCCGAGAACGATGTGCATTCATGACATCTGGTTTAAAAGAGTCTCTCTAGACAAAACGCTGTCTTTGAGTCTCTTTATTCAGCATTGATTTCTTATCGCAGTCTTGGCCGGTTCTGTCTTTGTGTTTTCCAAGCCGCTCCGTTTTTATCTCTATTCCATTAACACGTCTTGCTCATCTTCATTGTAGACTGTCTCTGTCTCACTTCCCACGGTGAGCAGTATTGATCAGTATCAACAAACCAAGGCAGTAAAATTAATTCTCCACCCTGCTGACACCGAAAGCGATACTCACCGGACTCATGACACACATTTCAACTTCATGAGTTTAAAGAGTCAGCAGCTCGACAAAATACATGTAGTCATTATGCATTCAAGCCCTTTCAAACCATTTTGACATGGAAATTAGAAAGTTTACCAGGGGAACGCCACATGGGGTAAAAGATTTCAGGAATAGCAACTCTCTAAAGACTCTTATAACTAGAATCAGACTGTTGTGAATCAGCCAAGTTCCACCACAAATTCAGTTATTTTTTATGTGCCTCTATAATTATTAAAGCAATAGTTCGTCCAAAAATGAAATGTAGTATATACTCATTCTCATGTTGTTCCAAAAATGCTGTATTTTTCCATGGGACACATTTTTTAAATACTATTCACATAGATCTTTCTTCCAAATCAGCTTCAGTGCTTATTAGGCATCAGTAACATCAAATGCCATAGGCTCTTGAGTGTCTCATAACTTAATGATGCCAAACCTGCACCATAGGTGACATTTAATTCAAAAACCTTGTAGTTTATGACATAATTTTCATTTAATTAAGCGTTTTTGTACCTGATAATGGTAAAAAAAAAAATTTTATTGTGAATGTTTTGTCTGAAAATAACAGTGTTCAACAATTAAAATAAATAAAGTGCACACTCTAAGAAAAGTCTGTAAAAATATGCCATAATGTACCATGTTAATATGAAGGAAAGATATCATTTTTATAAAGAATATATCTCTTTGGATTTGAGACTTTAGTCTTTGCAACTTTACAGATCTTCTTTATGCACCAAGAGCTTGTAACACTCCAAAGAGAAAGGAAAAATTGAAATCGCATCATATGACCCCTTTAACAGAAATTGTACAGATAATTTTCTGCCAAGACATTATCTGTTTTTCTACGTATTTTTCCATACATATTTTGTTTGCTTGGGCTGCACAGTAGGACTGACTGATAGACACATGGGACCAAATTCTGCGGTCAGGAGTTATTTTATTAATATTCCATATAAAACACATTTCTGAGTTCTCTGCTTCTATGACCTGGCAGTAACAGGATCAACATTAAGCAGGACCATGCAAGAACAGATTCATTATATGCAGGGACATCCATACTCAGTAAAATCTGAAATGCATGAGAAATGAAACTCGCAGTAGAGGAAAATCAGTCTGTGCAGATCTCTATATTGCCGTGAAAACTAAAACTGTCTAAGTGAGAGCTCATTTTCAATGCATTTTCAGCATACTGCGAAATATCATCATATGTTGTTTGTGTACTTTTTTTTGTGTGCTTTTTTTTGCATTTTAATTGACAGATTATTTTAATACAACTTTTAAATGGTTTTAAGTCATCTTGCGGCCCCCTTGCAAGCTTGCTGAGTTGTTCCAGTTGAAAACCACTAACCTAGAGCTATAAATCACATAACACCACCCTGGCAACCACACAGAAACCCGTCGCATTGTGATGGTGAGTTTTGCATGGCTCATGCCATATTTAGGGATTTTATTGAATCAATGTCCTGTGGTGGCATAGAGTGTCTGAGTGTTGTATATGGTGCAAGACAGCAGACCTGTGTTCATAATCAGAGGGGCTGTTGGGAAGAGCTTGAGGTGGTAGACCATAGCAGATGGACCAAACACATCAAAGAACATTCAGTGGCCAGTTTATTTTATACACACACACACACACACTTCTAATTTGCTTTTTTTTCTGAGGAGAAAAACATTCCACCCAAAAAGACCTCTAGATCTAATGCTAAAAGCTGCCATTTTCTGACAAGTGACTAAAATCCCACAATACTGACAGAATTCTGAGTTTACATCCCACAATTCTGTCTTTTTTTACTTAGAATTCTGAGTTTACATCTTGCAACTCTAATTTTTTTATTATGAATTTTGATTTTACATCCTCAGAAATCTGAGATTACAGTACATCTCGCAATTCTGATTTTTTTACTCAGAATTCTGAGTTTAAATCCCACATTTCTAATTTTTTTATTATGAATTTTGAGTTTACATCCTCAGAATTCTGAGATTACAGTAAATCTCGCAATTCTGATTTTTTTCCCTCAAAATTCTGAGATTACAGTACATCTCGTAATTTTATCTTTTTTCACAGAATTCTGAATTTACATCTTGATTCTAAATTTTTTATTCAGAATTTTGAGTTTACATCTCGCAATTCTGATTTTTTTACTTAGAATTCTGAGTTTATATCTCACAGTTCCTACTTTTTCTCTGCATGTGTATTTGGTCTGGTCAGGTGTCTAAAAATTTGGGGAAAATAGTCAGAATTGTGCGATGGAAACTCACAATTTTGAGATGTAAACTCTCAATTCTGAGAAACAAAGTCTGAATTGTAAGAAAAAAGCCATTTGTTGGGGGGGGGAGGGGGGATATACTGTGGGTGTACTGTGGAATATAAGCCAAGATAAATTGGCCATGGCTTGTTAAATCACAGCCTATTGAATGTCTCTGCATGGGACAGCAGAGCTCAGGTGTGCTAGGCTCAGTGCCAGGCGTCAGAAAAGCACAGTCTGTTTGCCATTAATGTGGAGTGCCGGGAAAGAATCACATTGCTGGCAAAAAGCGTAGTGTGCTTGCTCAGTGCTTACTGCATCAATGATGGGAAAATCTACTGGATAAATGAGGTGTGATTATCTTTTAGCCTCGTTTCCCCTGTGTGGTTTGGCCAAGACTTTATTTTCCTACAGGTGCTGTGCATCTGCTGCTGACTGCGTTAGCCTTGTGTTCATCCATCAATGATATTTAAACTGTTACATGATGAATGATTAATGAAGTGCCAGTGCAAATTAAGGCCAAACGCTCAATACAACCCATGTGAAAATGTGGTGTACTTAATTGTTTGCAATGTACACGTAAAAGTATATTTAAAAAAAAATTGCAGATAATAGAATATTAATTAAATGAAAGGCCACTTAAGTGTAAGTGTAGTTTACTTTCATAGCTATGTTTCTTAACACACTTAGAGCCAGTCCACACGGAGACGCGTTTAGCTGTATACGTAAAAAATTTTGTATCGTATCAGCGTTTCGTCCAGACGGATCCGGCGTTTTGGGAGCCTGAAACCTCCGTTTTTAGTGTATCTCTGTGGCAGAATTACAGCGCCACTTACTGGTCTGGCATGTATACTACATCGTTTTGAGTCGGTTTCAGTGGTTTCGTGTGTACGCAGATATTTCTTGAGACGACGCCGTGTTTATGGAATTTTTTTTTAGAACGAGGGGAAAAAAAGATGGCTCTGGCTTTGTGTGGATGTGGCCTTAAAAACTGCACTTTGTAATAATGTAAAAATGTAACTAATGAGTTAATTAGTTAACATCAGGAATGACTAATGAAAACAATCAGAAGAAACAAACAAGAAACTAGGTCAAATGATAGGCAGACAGACAGACAAAGCATACATGTTACAATTGTATTGTAATGTGTTATTTATTACATTTAAGTTAATATATTTTAAATGTACTAATTTGCAATTTCATCATTACAAATGAGCAATTACAAATATATTTAAATACCTGTCATGGAAGTTTCATATATATATTACAGTATATATTTTAGTTTTTCATAAATGCTTGTCAATACATTCAGCAGTACATCTTAACCATATTTCAAAGGCAAGAGAAGTATTTATGAAATTTCATATAAAGATGTACTTAAGTCCTACTGTAGTGGGTCAAAACAAGCATCAAGTGTCTGAAAACATTACATTTAGTTCCCACTTAAGTATATTATTTTAAAGTACATTATTTCTGTAAATACATTGATAATATTTGGAGTAGAAACAATTTAAAAGAAACTGCAAATAACACACTGAATTAAAAGTGGGATTTTGAAGAAAGCTTACACAAAAAAAATAATTTTTTACAGTATACCTTTTTTTAAAAGTATGCAGAAGGATACTTCTTTTTCCCAAGGGAACGTTTTACTGCCGAAATGACACTTCATTTTGGGAGTCTGCAATGCACAGCCTGACACATCGGCTTTTTTAATGAACATCTGATCTAATGTTTGTTTTCTAATCTTCAAAGGGGTTACTGGACTCGTTCAACTGGATGAGAATGGCGATCGCGAGATTGACTTTGCTCTATGGGACATGACCGACACGACTACAGGAGTTTATCAGGTACAGAGGCCTTCATCTGATCATATACTGTATATACCTCTTCACATTTAAAATACATTACTGGCTAAACCCATCTCACCGCTGCTGAAATGATGGCTGTATGTCCTAGATTGTGTCCGTGTATAATGGCAGTCAGAAGCGGATGATTCCGGAGCCAGGGATGAAGGTGTACTGGCTGAAGGGAAGTCCGCCTCCAGATATCCCACTGTGTGGCTTCAAAAATGACAACCCTGCTTGCCTGGCAAGTGAGTGTAGCCCTATATAACTCATATTATAATAGACCTGTATGAAAAGACACCAGACTCCACTATACTCAGCCAAAATCATCTTCCCAGACATATCTTCCCACGTAATAAAATAAATTAGACTCAAATCAATAGTTCGTGTCCTTGCATTTATAAGTAGTCTTTCAATAAGCAAAACAATATACAGTCAGCCAATTCATTTTAGTTTTATTTTAATGCTGTTGGCATATATTTTGTGACAATGACTGGCTGACATTATTCTTCACTTATGAATATTTTTCAGAATATATTAAGTGTACATTTGCATACATTATATATAGAAGTATAAAGTGTTGAATAACTTTTCTCATTATAATTCAGTGTATTGTTTTAAAGTACAATCTGTACTTTATGAAATGAAGATTGTAGTGACCAGTTAATATATGCAAAAATACGTATGTGTAAGCAAGATAAAACACTTGATTAGTTAGTTAATGATTAACGTAATAATTAAATCAAGGCATGTTTCTTGTTGTTTTAATGTAGTTCTGTAATGTTTCTTAATTAAATTTAGGTTAATAACAGATCCAAAAAAAATTGCACACAGCAGTTGATCAATATTGTGAGAGCATGTGAGAAACTCATCACCTGAAAATGATCCTCAAAGAATGAAAAGACATATTCAAAATGGGTTATTCCTGTTATGCAGAACCATTTTAACTTTTAAAAACTAATATGCTTGTGTTTACATGTCTTTCTGTACACCAGGCAGACTGAAATATGCTCTGTTAAAGGAACACTCCACTATTTTTGAAAATAGGCTCATTTTCCAACTCCCCTTGAGTTAGACAGTTGAGTTTGACCGTTTTCGAATCCATTCAGCCGATCTCCAGGTCTGGCGCCGTCGTTCTTGGTACACGATGTAACTACAGAAGAGTCCAGTTTTAAATAGGAAAAATATAGAAACTCTTTGGTCTTTTTTGAGCGAGATGCTAACGGTCTAATCAGATTCAATTATCTATGCTAAGCTACAGCTAAAAGTGCTTCCGCCAGACCCGGAGATCGGCTGAATGGATTCGAAAACGGTAAAACTCAACTGTTTGACTCTAGGGGAGTTGGAAAATGAGCCTATTTTCAAAAATAGTGGAGTGTTCCTTTAAAGCTCTGGCACATCAGATTAATTAGAACTTGATTAATTATACAATATTAAGAAAATTAACAGGAGAGAAATTAAGAGCTAAAGTAAACCATTGGCTTACACAGGGCTGTCAGCTTGAAGTAAATGTTGTAGTAAATTAGCTAACTATACCAAATTCCAAAGAGAAAGGAAAACTTGAAATTGCATCATATGACCCCTTTAAAGATTGAAGGAGGAAACTAGCTAATAGCACAAAACATAACAGAATTCATCAAATCTAATATTTAATACTTCTGGGATTTTGTCCCTTCCTCAAAGATGATAGCATTGATGAACGATTAAAAAGGAATGAAATTGACCCTTCACTATCCAGAGACGTAATCCAAAATACAGGCAACAGGTCAAAACACAGGAAAGCAATCCAAACAAGCAACAAGGCAGGAAACTCAGGCAAGACCAGGGATAATGCTCAGAATCACAGAATAACAAAGTGGCTTTACCGTCACTGTCTTTACTGTCATTTAATTTGTTCTTGCTGAATAAAAGTATTAATCTTTAAAAAAAAAAAAAAAAAAGTGTACTGACCCCAACCTTTTGGTATCTTGCATTAGAGATATTGCGTTAAAAATGCTAATATCATCTTCAATATGAATGTAAGGACACGCATGATGAAAACATGAAAATGTACTGCATATATACAGTAGTAGGAATGACCCATCTGATTAAATTTAGTCCTTTGTCATGAAAAATTGGCGTATTTTGCACTCATCGTGCATTTGGGGTTTTGTCGGTTTCATGAAGTTCTCTTTGAAGCAGATTTCAAACACTGACATCTGTGGCAGAGAAATAAAAAGAAGAGGTCAGAATAAAATAATATGTATGAAATGATTTCAGCAGGTCTGATTATCTTACTGCTGTCTGTGTGATCTCTCATGAAATTCAGATGTGTGGAGATTGTGTTCTTGGTTTTGTTCCTCAGAGACGGTCACCATGCACCAGATGATCTCCATAGTGGTGTGCTTCATTTTTATCATCATCGTAACCGTCACAGTCTTCATATACAGGTCAGTTGAAACCCGTGCAGATAAACACAATGTCTATACTGAGAGCGAGCGACAAAACTAGAGCGCTTTAATCAAACTTTGATTATTAGACATGATGTAACACTACATGTCAGGTGTGCAAATATCGAGCTTTGGGCGATCTGGGTCTGATATTATATCTCTCTGTCTGTCTGTCTTTCTTTCTGCTTTTCTCCTCCTCTATCTGTTCCTGATTTTTAATTAGGGAACTTACTGCCAGACCACGACAGAGAAAGATATAGCACCTCAGTCTACGTCTCCATGACTTCATCACTTTCACTACCATATGTGACCATGTATCCAATGACAATGAAATGCATATGATTTCTATTAAGTTCATGCCAAGAATTGCAGCCAATGGTGGTTGTGCTTTATTAAAAAGTCAAATTTTGAGCTGTTCTCCAAATATGATGTAGATTCTATAACAGTAAATTTATTTTTATTTAATTGCAATTATTTTTCATAATACTTGCATGAGATTATAAAAGAGCTATTTTAAAATTTCATTAAAAACTGTTTTTTTTTAATGTGTTACACATATTTCTTTTTACATTTAGTAGTACTTTCAGAGTTTTCGTAGCTAGCACTTCTAATATGATGCTACCAGTTCAGAGTGATGACCTGCATATGCTGCCATCATATAAATTGCTCAGTTATAAAAAAAAATTATTACACATTATGATGCATTATTACTGGTGGAGAGCCCCATTCAGCTTACACCTAGCTGTGCTTTAGGTAAATATTAAAAGTTAGTTTCACGTTTTACCCAATTTTATCTATTTTATCTGATGGGCTAACAGAAAATGATCAAGAACTCCGCAAAGCCAGTAAATGATATTCAGTGAGGCAGGATATCAAGAGATTTAATTATGATTCCTAACCTAGGACATATGGTAGTGACTAACAGTAGAAATAACAACTGTGTGTTATTGTCATTCTGAAGCATAATCCAAAGACACAGATGGTATATCAATCAAGTAGATTATGTCATCCCTTCAGATATCTCTCACTCACATTAAAGTTGAACAACAGGCTCTCATGGCAATTTGTAACCATTTTACACATTTTGGAGAATTGGTGGCTAATTGGTATGAATTTGTATACAGTCTCATTTGTACGTTTCATATGATCTGCTTGTTCCCCACTGACGGTTTAGGGGTGGGATTTCATGCTTTTATTCTAATCGTATACTTTTGTTCATAAGAAATCGTCATCTTGTAAAGTAGTTATGTTATTCTGTGAGATGGGGTTGAGTTGGAGAGCCCTTCTTTAGACTGTCATATATCTGTGCACCGATGATCTTCTTTTTCTGTGACGAATAGCAAATTCTCCAACAGGTTGCTCTGGCAGATGCTGTTGCTCAGTTTCAAATGACAAAAAGTCCAACTGCAATGTACACATTTCCTATATAGAAAATTATATATGTTTTAATAAGTTGCCTTGTTATTAAAAAGTCCCTGAGATGTCTTGACATGGGAGACACATGGAGATTGCATAAAATTTAGTTTCTGCCACAAAACTCCAGGTTTAATTTCACGAATTAATATTAAAGTAAAAAATTTTTTTAAGTTATATTTATTGGTAAATGTCTTTAAAATATATTGAAATTATTCAAATTCTATTTTTTAAAGGGGCATTTTGTATAATAAGTGCTCAACATGTAACACGACTGACAAAAGAGGCATTCTCTCAATGGAAAATTATATTCATTTTTAATATTCTCCAGGTATTTAGCGTGGCCTTGTGTGAAATGAGAATGAAAATTAGTGAATTAGATCAATTAATTAATATACCATGGTAAGTTGCACACGTTGATTGATGAATTACATTTTTAGATAGAAACCGCACAGCAATTGTAGAGTAATCCAACTATGTACGGAAAATAAGATTGTTTGTTTTGCTCTGTACTATTTGCATGCCTCAGTCATTATTTGATAATCGTGCAAATGCTAATAATAAAACTTTTTTAAGTTCTTTTCCTCTGAAGGATATTTTATCTGGTATTACATGTGCCAGTTGAAAGCTGTTACAGAAATTAATTATTAAGCAACATTGTTACCTAAATTCAGTACACTGTATCCCAGTGCTGACAGTGACACACATATTGATTGTCATATTTAACATTTGTGCCACATAAATGTTGTTCTCTTTCACATTTGTTTGTCTTTATAACAATTTTTCATCTGATGTTTTTCCCAGTTGCATCCCATCTCTCATTGTCCCTCTCCTCTGCTTATTTATCCTCTTCTTTCTTTCTCCCTCGGTCTCTTTCTCTGTCCGTCACTCGGCGGCATCAGGAAGCTGAAGCTGGAGAATGAGTTGACCGCTCAGCTGTGGCGTGTGCACTGGGAGGACATCCAGTGGAGTAACATGGAGAAGGTGCTGCGCAGAGCCTGCAGCAAACTCACCATGTCATTGGTGAGGGGAAACACACACACACACACACACACACACACTGTCATTTCCAATAGTTCCCTATAGTTTGAGTAAACCTGCTCATGTCTTATTCATCCTTCCACACACAGAGAGGCTCTAACTACGGCTCACTGCTGACTATGGAGGGAAACTTCCAGATCTATGCCAAGACTGGCTATTACAAGGTATTAAAGGTTTGGTGGTGAGGGATGGATGGGCCCTGGCCGGCAAATCTTGTTGGCTAATAACTGTTCCCTATGTTTCCTTCCTCAAGGGGGCGCTTGACAGCCCCTCCACTCCACTTTGAATCTCAGGATGTTTTTTGTCTTTTATTGGAGACGTTTTTAAGTAAAATTGTAGTTGCCACTTCATTAGCCTTGTTAAAAAGAAGCGTGTTAAATTTTTTACTTCATCAGAATGGTACGAAACTTGCTATGTGAACACACACACACACACAAAATTATTCACACTTGTGACCGCTTTGGAAATGAATGTGAAACCAATTTCATCCAGTGGAAACAATTGGTACTGCGCTCAAAAGCTTACTGAGAGCTCATTTTTAAGATATCAACCTCAAATTTGGAACACAACTTGTTTAGATTTATGGCTTTGATTTTTATGCAGGTTTAGAGTAAAACAAGTTTTGGAAAATATCTATTTCATATCAAATTTAGAAATAGTGTTTTTGTGCATTTTTCATAATAATAAATGTAAATATATAACTTTCACTTTTTTTCACTTCGACAATAATCGGCCAGGTGTCTTCTTTAAAAAGAGACCAAACTTGAGTCTGACTTAAGCATTAAAGATTTATGACAGTTTAGGTCATTTCATTTTAAAGTCTTTGCTCAAAAAGTGATATAACATGTAATTAGTGGTATAATATATTTTAAATGTACCAAATTGCAACTTCGGCACTACAAATGTGTAATTACAAATATATATTTAAATATATGGCATACAAGTTTCAGTAGAAATTAAATAATATTTTAGTTTAACAAAAATGTTTGTCGGTGAATTCGGCAATGCACTTTAACCATATTTCAAAGACAATAGAAGTAATTATGAAAATACATATAAAGATGTACTTAAGTCCCGCTTAACTGGGTCAAAAAGCACTCTAAAGTTCAACTAATTGCTTTTGATATAAACTAAAATTGTACTTCTTTTTCACAAGGGTTGAACTGAAAATAGAGTCAAAACAGTACGTTATTATTTAGATTCATTCTGACCAATTAGAGAAAATATCTGGTCTACTAAGCCCCGCCCACTTCCATATCTGTTTTGTATTAATTACCATTCTGCCCTTTCGTTTTATTTCTGTGGGTTGTGTGATTCTGCTGCAGGCAATGTGCCGTTTTGCATGTAAATAAATTACATATCCTGCCTAGCAGCAGAAGTGTCAAATAGTGGAAGGGTTCATCTTTAGATCTCCCACAATACCATTGGCGTGCCCTGGCTAATGGACCCATTCTTAATCGGATGTAGTTCCTCTCCAATTAAGCAGAACCCCTGAGGATGAGCGCTATTCATGTCCACATGTCATCATTTCCCCCATTAATTAGGATGGTGCTTAATTAACACATTATGTTGCACTTTTTCTTCTCTTAAATGGTGGGGCATTTATTTATTTTTTTATCCGCCCTCCAGCTCTTTGCCAAGCCCACGATAGCAATCAGGCTGAAACTAATGTGCGTTGATGCCTCTTTTTCCAGGGAAACATAACAGCCATTAAGTATGTCAACAAGAAACGCATCGAGCTCACCAGGAGAGTGCTGTTTGAACTCAAGCATGTAAGTGTGTGTCCGTGCCATTTTGTGCTTTTTGCCAGGTGCCTTAATTAACTTTATATGATGTCCTGGGAGATATTAATAGCCAGGGACTGATGGAAAAGAGAGACTAAACAGCTCTCTCTCTTTGTCCTCTCCTCCTCATGCTGTTCTCCCTCCTCTTTTCCCTTATGCTCTTTTCTGCTCCTATTATAGATGCGTGATGTACAGAATGAACACCTGACACGCTTTATCGGCGCTTGTATCGACCCACCCAACATCTGTATCCTTACTGAGTACTGTCCTCGTGGAAGCTTGCAGGTGAAAACTCACGCACACCACTGCTCTCAGTTACTGCACCTGCATGGATGTATTAATAGACGGCTTGTGTTTATGCCACCCTTTTTGTTTCACCAAGCAGGGCTTAACAATAAGGATTCAAATTTTGATTTACCTTGCCAACATTTTCACTGCATGCACAAACAAACTAATAAATAAATACAGAAGATTAAGTATGAAATAATTATTTAAACTTTTTTTTGTTTGTTTGTTTTTTAAATGTATAAAAACATAAATGCTCACAAATGCGAAATGTCGCAGCTAAAAACGCGTTATTATTTAAACTTTTTTTTGTTTGTTTGTTTTTTAAATGTATAAAAACATAAATGCTCACAAATGCGAAAATAATCTTTACCACTTGCTTCTTCTACCGTCTTAGGGGCTGTTCACATGTCGCGGCTAAAAACGCGTTGAAAACGCTAGGCGCACCGCTTTCTGCTTTTTTCCAAAGCGTTCGGGCGCTTGCGCTCCGGAGGCGTCTGCCGTTGCTAAGCAACCATGACCTGCGCTCTAGACACGGAAGTTTCAGCAAAGGATAAATGGATTTGCAGCACAGTCACATGACCCGCTTGCGGCATTCTGAAAAGTTGAAATGTGTTTATCTCGATGTGGCGCGGACGCGCCTGGAAAAAATGAGCGCGTCGCACTGCATGCGCGTCACTTCCATTATGAGCGCGCCTGCCGCGCGTCTACATTTGAAATAACGAACTTGAGCGCGCAAAAGACGCGATATGTGAACGGCCCCTTAGACAACATTTTAAGACATAATTCTGAAGCCTTCTAGGATATCTTCTTCTAAAGCAGCACTGCATCTTTGTATCTTTGAGATACATTCATGTATCTTTCACACATAAGGCAAACCCAAAATGCAGTGTGATTAGCTCAGTGGAGTGTTATTTATATGCTAGTATTTAGTAATATTTTCAATTAGCTATTCATTTTATATTTTCATTTTTTCAATTCATTTTAATTTATTTTAATGGGGACATCAGATTAAATTTTCACTTATTTGAGCTTTTTATGCATTTAGTTTTCTGGCGTGTCTGTCGGCTCAGAAAATCTGAAAAGAAAACACGCAGCCAGTAATGTTATGGGCTGTCTGAGTCTAAACTGTCATCCAGTGAGATGTTTCAATTTGCAGCTGGTTTCTACATAGATAGCTAGCTATTTGAATAAGACCACCTCTGAACCATAAACGGAGTCCAAGGCATCAATTCATGTGTCTTGTGTCGACACGCCCCACGGAAGAGAGGGGTGGGGTAAGCAGTAGCTTATTAGCATTTAAAGAGACATGCACCGAAACAAGCCACTGTGAACAGAGCTGTTTTTGACAAGGTAAAAAGGGTATTGTTTTACACGACCATTGAGGAATTTTAACCAAAGTATGTTGCAGACATTTCATGAAGACCCTAAAGAATCATACCAACTTGTGGAAAATGGGCATCCGATGTCCCCTTTAAATTTTAGTAACTTTGTTATGCTTTATATATATATATAAAATATATATATATAAAATATAAATATATATAAAATATTTAGTTTTAGTTTTTAGTATAAAAAATAAATAGCATAATAAACAAAGGATAATTTAGCATGATAGATAAATAAATAGATAGATTCAGTCACTTTAGGAGACTGCCTTATGGTGTGTTCAAGTCATGTTGAAAATATCTTATTTACAAGTTGAAGTACATGAACGTTACCATAAAGGCAAGGGTGTAAAAAATGGGGGAAAATGTTTTCGATTTGAATCCCATTTCCTGCATGTACATACATTTAGGGACTATGGTGATACAAAATCCAGGAAATAATTAAGTTGATTAATGATCAGTTCTGCCAAAAAGTATAGTAGGCTACTAAACTATGTATAAGAAAAATGTCTTACTTTCTTTGTTTAATAGGGGCCGATCGCCAAGACTTGAGAGAATCATTTTATAAAGTCGAAAATGTTCACCATTAATGTTTTGAATAATGTTTAAATAATGTGAGACTGAATTTCCACTGTTAAACAAACTTTTATTTCAAACTAACCGCTGTACCTGAAAATATAAAATAAATCACTCGTTGCACAGGACAGAATGTTCTACATCAGTGGTTCCCAGACATTTTAGAGTGGAGTACCCCCTGAGGCATTTCTGCGTACCCCATCTCTTCCACTTAGACTGCACCTTTTCCATTAAAGGACAATATTTGCCCCCTAAATTGACTTTCCAATGCATTTTTTATCTTTACCGCCAGTAGGTGGCGGATCCAGTGAGATGTTTCAATTTGCAGCTGGTTTCTACATAGATAGCTAGCTATTTGAATAAGACCACCTCTGAACCATAAACGGAGTCCAAGGCATCAATTCATGTGTCTTGTGTCGACACGCCCCACGGAAGAGAGGGGTGGGGTAAGCAGTAGCTTATTAGCATTTAAAGAGACATGCACCGAAACAAGCCACTGTGAACAGAGCTGTTTTTGACAAGGTAAAAAGGGTATTGTTTTACACGACCATTGAGGAATTTTAACCAAAGTATGTTGCAGACATTTCATGAAGACCCTAAAGAATCATACCAACTTGTGGAAAATGGGCATCCGATGTCCCCTTTAAATTTTAGTAACTTTGTTATGCTTTATATATATATATAAAATATATATATATAAAATATAAATATCCACTGTTCTACATTAAATATTTAGCTAACAACAGTCTGTTACCTAGCAACAGTATATGTTAAAGTTAGCTCAGTCAACATAGGCTAACATTAACAGGTGTAGACGGAAAATATGATTATTTGACCTGAGCTAATTTACTGAATCAGCCAACTCACATCTCCTTTTTCTTTCTTTCTTTCTTTCTTTCTTTTCATCCATGATGACATTAAAGTCATCTGTTGCTGCTTCTGGCGTTTCATCGCTAACTGAACCGCGATACCTGCTCATTAGAACTTTCAGTGAGCTATATTTATAGTGTGCACGCGACGTTCCTGGACAGTGGGCTTAGAGTTGTCTCTGCACATTCAACAAGGATAAGAAGTATTTTAACAAGAAAATTACACACTTAAGCTATAAACTATGAAAATATAATAACACATAACTGACAGGATGATGTGAGAGAATATAATTAATTCCCATCAACTCTTCTCTCCACACGGACTTTCCTCATGAGCCACGTGTGTGTGTGTGTGTGTGTGTGTGTGTGACCTGTAGGACCTCATGGAGAGTGAAGGAATCACGCTGGACTGGATGTTTCGCTATTCTCTGATCAATGACATTGTTAAGGTGAGTGTTTCACATCAGAGACTCTTCTGCTCTTAATCTCAGGAGGGGAAGGAAAGGGAAAGATATCTTGCTGTTTTAATGATGCTTGTCAAAGAACACTAAAATATAAATTTTTTACTGCAGCAAACTGCTTTGCATTTTTTAAAATATAGTTCTCAGTTAAATTGAGGCTTGCTCATGAGTAACATTTTATTGGGGTGGTTTTGAGACGTGTGTTATTTGTAATGGTTTATGAGGATGTCAATTCCCTGACGGGCGAATTATGACTCCAGAAAGCATACTGCAGTTGAAAAAGAATCTTTAATTAATATTTTCGTGGTTCGGTGTTGGTAAATACGATGGATGCTGTCAGATGTCTTTGTAAGACTGTCATCTTTTCACCACTCAGGGAATGGTGTTCCTCCACAACAGCGTCATTGTCTCCCACGGCAACCTGAAGTCTTCCAACTGCGTGGTGGACAGCCGCTTCGTGCTGAAGATCGCTGATTACGGCCTGGAAAGTTTCCGCAAGGAGAACAACTTGGAGGACATGCACGCTCTCTATGCACGTGAGTACCGTGGCAACGTATAGATACAAATTGCATGCGTGTGAAGATGTAACACCGATCTTTGCGTTCACAGGCAAGTTGTGGACAGCCCCCGAGCTTCTGCGTGCCGACAACCCACCTGTGTGTGGGACACAAAAAGGTGACGTCTACAGCTTTGGCATCATCCTGCAGGAACTCGCCCTGCTGAAGGGCGTCTTCTACCTGGAAGGCCCCTGTCTCAGCCCTAAAGGTCAGAGGTCACACACAGTACTGTGAAGGTGTAATCAATGGTATTTTTTTGTCCAGATCTACTAATTTATTCAAAACTGCATAAAAAATGCAATTCATACATACAATGTTGTGAATACAGCTCTTTGGTGATGAACATGTTTTTCATTTTGGAATTAAAATTCATTTAGATTTTTTGGAAGCCATAATGTAAAAAAATATTAACTGTCCTGATATTATATTGAAGAAAAGCCTCATGTCATGTGCTGCGACTCCCCAAAAGTTGAATAAAATTAATGAATAATATGCAAAAAATAATCATAAAAAATAAATAAATAAATACACAGAAAACATGGAGGCAGACACTTTCTAAAATGCTCACTTGCCTTGGTTTTTTCCATAACACCTTCACATGGGGAAGTCGTGGCCTAACGGTTAGATAGTCGGACTCATAACCCAAAGGTTGTGGGTTCGAGTCTCGTACCGGCAGGGATTGTAGGTGGGGGAGTGAATGTACAGCGCTCTCTCCCACCTTCAATACCACGACTGAGGTGCCCTTGAGCAAGGCACCGAACCCCCAACTGCTCCCCGGGCGCCGCAGCATAAATGGCTGCCCACTGCTCCGGGTGTGTGTTCACGGTGTGTGTGTGTGTTCACTGCTGTGTGTGTGCACTTTGGATGGGTAAATGCAGAGCACTAATTCCGAGTATGGGTCACCATACTTGGCCACATGTCATGTCACATCACATGCACTGTCAAACAAACGGCCCCTGAAGACAACAAAAGTTAGTGACGTGTTCGGCAGGCGCCCTCTTATTCCTCCGGGCACCCGCCTGTGATGTCATGGGCTACGTGAGCCAATGGGATTGGAGTTGTTTCACACGTGCTTCAGACACCAGTCATGCTGGCGTCAGTCCCCATAGTGTCCGCTAGAGGATGCAGCGCGAGTTCCCTCTCGGGGAACCATGGTTACATGCGTTACCCAAAACGTTAGTTGCCAATGCCACATTTCTAAATTTTGTTTAAGTTTAAATATTGTTTAAGTTTATATATGTTTTATCTGATAATTATAATTTATTTCAGCATTATTTCAGTTACCAATTAAATAAGTTGCCAATATCAATTAAACTAATTTTAACTTCATTTTAATAGATTTTTTTATTTTTTATTTCATTGTATTTAACGATAACAACACTGAAATCATCATGAAGAATACAGTTCTATATTTTTAAAGTTATTTTTTTTAACACTCTCAGGGAACAAAAACACATACAAAACTGTCACTGTGGTGGTGGTGGTTTTTAAAGAAGTACTAATATGTACCATTTAGGGCTAAATAAGGTACAATGATGTACGTTTTAGCTTTTGAGTCTTAATGTACTGCCCCAGTGACTGCTTTGTACTTGTTTTTTTTTCTCAGAGTGTATTGTGGATAGTCTTATTTATCACCAAGTGCTGGGTTTGATGTGACTGATGTCATTGGTACTTGCTTGTTTAATAGCGAATTGCAATAGAAAACAAGAGAAATTGTCATATTTGGGTGAACATTCCCTTTTAGTAACAATCTCTGAAAAGCATCACTTGCTGTTTGATCCCTAGAGAACCATGAAAAATTTAATTTCACACTTTCAAGAGAAGTTTTTATTTGTGAACATGAATATTTCAGCATTACGCTCTCATGAGAATGGTTAACTCATTATGCAGGTGAGAGTGCTTTCTCGTTTAGCGCTTTGATGTGAATCAAAACAACATTAAATAAAATGTGTTAATAAGATACAGATTATGCAGTGAATTACACTGGTGGCAGGGGGTACTTTTCCATGTCATTTGTCCTTTCCATGTCACCTGTGTTTACATTCACCTCACCTCTCTCTTGCCCACTTGCTTTGTAAGCGAGATGAAAACAGTTTAATTTGTCAAAGCATTAGTAACAGTGGCCTAAATAATCTTTGCACACTTAAATTGTCATTGCATTAGATAACAAAATATCAAACCAAGTGGCATTTATTTTGAAGTAAGATATCACCAGCACACTTTAAAAGCTAAAGATTTCACTTCAAGAAATTTTCTAGGTTTTAACTAAAACACCAGTCGATTAAAGGAATAGTTCACCCAAAAAAAGAACATTTACTCACCCTCAGGCCATCTAAATGTAGCAGTTTGTTTCTAAGGAGTTTGTTTCTACATCAGAACAGATTTGGAGAAATTTAGCATTCCATCACTTGCTCATCAATGGATCCTCTGCAGTGAATGGGTGCCGTCAGAATGAGAGTCCAAACAGCAGATAAAAGCATCTCAAGAGTCCACAGCACAACTCCAGTCCATCAATTAATGTCTTGTGAAATGAAAAGCCGCGTGTTTGTAAGAAACAAATCCATCATTAAAGGGGTGGTGAATCAGCTATTTTCGAAGGCTTGATTGTGTTTATGAGGTGCACTGTGCAGAACCGAGCAGAACCTGTACAAGCACGGCTCTTACAGGACGTTTCGGAATGGTATGTTTTTTTGTTTGTAGTTTTCACATACTTTGTAGATACGTTGCTATTTGTAAATGCTACTGCTGTTTATGTTAGCTTTTGATATACGGTTTTATCCTCATTAAAGCTTTAGTACAGCAGAATACATGATTGTGTTGTAGCATTTTTGTAGAGTAATTATTTAATTTATAACAGTAAGTAACACTCTACTACAACAACTCTTCCTCTTCTCTAAAGCAGCCCAACATGGCCTCACCCCCTTTGTTGCATGTTCCCGAGGCAGGGTTTGTGATGTCACCAATCCAGGAAGAAGCTCGTTGTAGTCCCTACCAGCCATGTGTTGTAGGCCTTAAAAAGCAAATTCTGTCAAATAAAATATCTCCCTTTGCATTGAACTTTGAGCGTCATAGCGTCATACAGATGTTGTTTATGCTCAAACAGCAACATTACACACTAACTAAAGTTAAAAAAGTGAAACCATAATCAAGGACCCCTTTAAGACATTAAACCATTGACTGGAGTGGTGTGGATTATTGTGATGTTTTTATCAGCTGTTTGGATTCTCATTCTGACGGCACCCATTCACTGCAGAGGATCCACTGGTGAAAAAAAATCTGTTCAGATGAAGAAACAAACTCGTCTACCTCTTGGATGGCCTGAGTGTCAGTACATTTTCATCAAGTTTTCATTTTTAGATGAACTGTTCCTTTTAGAGTCGTTGTAAAAACGGCTCAGACAAATGAAGCTTCTGAGAAAAGTTCAAGCAGCATTTGTACAAATGACAATTGCCTTGATAAATGTTTTATTTACTGCAATGACATTCAGAAAGTTTTAAGTGTTCAAATGCTTTTTGGCCAATATATATTATACACACACTCACACAAATACATACAATAGAAGATCGGTTGTAAATTCTGCTGCATATAAACGTTTAGAAGTATTTTTTGTTTGTGCAAAGTGTCCTGGTCACTTTCAGCTGTTACACAGTAACTGTCTCTGTTGCTTTCTTTGTTTTGTGTGCTTTGGGTTGGAAAATCTATATTCTGTTATGTTCTGTGTCTAATATTTACATTCTATCAGTGTCATTATTGCTTATATGGAGACATGGATACAAACACACACTCAGCGATGTCACCCGTCCTCATAAACGGATCACCACACACATAACAGCGGCTTCATTAAGCAGAGACAACAGAACATGAGTGAGGTGTCTGGAGCAGAGCCAGCTCACCACGAGAACAAAGGGAGTCAAAGACAGCAATGAGAGAATGCCAGAGACACTGCCATTAACAGTCAGATAGATAGATAGATAGATAGATAGATAGATAGATAGTGTGTATATCAGCACCTTTACAGCAGCTTTGAATGCAGCTCATCCAATCATATTGTGATCATATGTTCATGTTGTGGGTGAAGATATAGGCAATATATGTATTCCCGAGTGCAGTGAGATGTGGAGTGGGACAGGAAGGTCGTGACAGCATTGTGTCATCATCACTCCTGTTGATTGCTGTGAAGACATTTGTGAAGTCCGAGGTCTTCTCAAAACCTGTGAATGACACTTTCATGTCTTTTACTCTTTTTTTTCTCACACATTTGCTCTCTTTCGATCTCTCACACCAGTAGGGAGTCCGATCGCACTCTCTGTTTTTCTGTGAAATTTGCTATGCTAACTCTATGTGCTAATCTGTGTATGTTATTTCCTGCGTGATCTGGAGAATGTTTCATTGCATGTTTGTTCGTCTTTCTTATTCTCCATTGCTGTGTGTAATTTGTGGTTCAGAGATCATAGAGCGTGTGGCGGAGGGCCGCTGGCCGTACCTGCGTCCGCTGCTGTGTCCTCAGAGCCACAGCGATGAGTTGGGACAGCTGATGCAGCGCTGCTGGTCAGAGGACGTCAACGAGAGGCCCGACTTCAACCAGATTAAAGTACTGCTCCGCAAGAATAACCGGTACCTGACACACAAATCAGCTCATACACAAGAGCTCAAAGGACTTGACACACTGACAGATAACAGATTTTTTTTACATCGAGATTTTAAGATGAAATTTGGTTACACTTTAAGGTCCAATTCTCATTATTAACTAATTATTACCTACGACTTTTGCCTCAATAAACTGCTAATTTGCTGCTTATTAAGAGTAAGGTAGATGTTGTTAGGTATGGGGTAGGATTAAAGGATGTAAAATATGGTTATAGGTACTAATAAACAGCTAATATTCTAGCAGTTAGATTAATAGTTAGAATTGGTCCTTACAATAAAGTGTTACCTGAAATTTATATGCATAATGT
>NW_015665829.1:36450-44676 GCF_001515625.1 Sinocyclocheilus rhinocerous | reverse complement strand
AGGAACATGTGACACTGAAGACTGGAGTAATGATGCTGAAAATTCAACTTTGCATCACAGGAATAAATTACATTTCAAAATGTATTCAAATAGCAGTTATAAATATATTCAAATAGCAGTTATTTTACATTTTAATAATATTTCGCAATATTACTGTTTAAACTGTATTTTTGATCAAATTAATGCAGCTGTAATGAGCATAAGAGACTTTTTTTAAAAACATTAAAAGATTTAACCGACCCCAAACTTTTGAATAGTGTATGTAAAAAAAATGTGAGGTGTCCAGTTCTGATGCAACATTTGTTTAAAAAATATATATTTTTAAATGGTTGTATGAAATTATTCATACTAAGTTATGTGCACCGATTTTTCAATCGGTGAGCCTGTATCTGATTGTGTGTGTGTGTGTGTGTGTTTTTTGTTTCAGCTCAGTGGCTGAGCAGCTGAAGAGAGGTGAGATGGTGCAGGCAGAAGCCTTTGACTCGGTCACCATCTACTTCAGTGACATTGTGGGCTTCACCGCATTATCAGCCGAAAGCACACCGATGCAGGTCAGAAACCCTCTGTAATGGGGTAATTCAGTAAACACTCCTCAAAGAGACGCACACAAATAATTATAGGCTAATTTTGTACTTTACTGCAACACTCATTGCAGTATTGAGTTAAAATAGATTATCTATTTGTCCATTTGCAACCGCCACAGGTGGTAACACTGCTGAATGATCTCTACACTTGCTTTGATGCAATCATCGACAATTTTGACGTGTACAAGGTAATTCCAAATTCCAGTCATTACATTCACCGCCTGTTCAACAACACAAGTGCTCGATTAGTTTAAAGGGATAGTTCACCCAAAATGAAAGTCTGTCATCATTTACTCACTCTCATGTTGTTCCAAACCTGTATGAGTTTCTTTCTTTTGTTGAAAACAAAAGAAGATATTTTGAAGAATGTTGGCAACCAAACAGTTTCTAGCAGCCATTGACTTCCATTGTATTTTTTCTGTACTCTGGAAGTCAATGGCTACCGTAAACTGTTCAGTTACACACATTCTTCAAAATATTTTCTTTTGTGTTCAGCAGAAGAAAGAAACTAAGATCTATATTTTTAAGTGACTGAGATGTCTCTCACACTCTCTGCCCATCACTGAGCCGAACGATGTGTTTTTGTGTGGCGCCCCCAGGTGGAGACCATCGGTGACGCCTACATGGTGGTGTCGGGCCTTCCTGTGAGGAACGGGAAACTGCACGCACGCGAGATCGCCCGCATGTCTCTGGCTCTGCTGGAGGCCGTTCACTCCTTTCAAATCCGCCACCGACCCAACCAGCAGCTTCGCCTACGCATCGGCATCCACAGCGGTGAGGATCAGGGGTCACGAAAGTGTTTAATAGAGTGCAAGTACAGCACAGAGCGGTCTGGCCTCTCTGAGGACATATCTGTGTGTTGATGGCTGACTAATGGGGAGGTTTGACTGATGGTTATGTGTGTGTTTTCATGTGTCCAGGCCCTGTGTGTGCAGGGGTGGTTGGTTTGAAAATGCCTCGGTATTGTTTGTTTGGCGATACAGTCAACACAGCTTCACGCATGGAATCCAATGGAGAAGGTGAGGTGCCTCCAGACTTTTGAAAGGGTTGTATTCCACGCTTCTATGGCATTTATTTTTCCCTGAAGTCAATTTATAGTGTATATGTATAATGTTAACTGGTTTATTGCACTACGACAGTTGTAATTTACACTACTGTTCAAAGATTTGTTGGTAGAATTTTTTTTAGTTATTTAGAAATAATTCATTTATGCTCAACAAGACTGCATTTATTTGGAAAAAACAGTAAAACAGTAATATTTAGAAATATTATTACAATTTAAAAGAAGTGTTTTCTATTTTAGTATATTTTAAAATGTAATTTATTCATGTGATCAAAGCTGAATTTTCAGCATCATTACTCCAGTCTTCAGTGTCACATGATCCTTCAGAAATCATCCTAATATGCTGATTTTATGCTCAATAAATACTTTTTATTATCTTTATCAGTGCTGAAAACAGTTGTGCTGATTATCTTATTATTATTTTTGAGAAAACCGTAAGGAATGCACGATATATCGGCCACCATATCAGTATCGGTCAATAAATGTAAATTTTTCTGTTATCGTTATCGAACCGATAAGAGAATTTGGCCGATATCTTAGAGCCGATAAATAATTATTTCCTGAAGAGACACTTCAGATGCGCACTGTTCACCACGATCGTTTTTAATTGCTTGAAATATTATTGGAATCACTTCGAAAAGGAAAATACAGTGAACTGCAACATGTGCTGGGCAATTCTGTCATATTATAATGAGATCATTAGCTACTGTAAAATAATGTTTTGGAATCTTTGTTCGCCCGTGGTTTAGCGCGTTGTTAAGGGAAGAGCGCATCCACAATGGATCCACACCTTCATGACTAGCACAGTTAAGTTCGCTTGTGCATTTACAGTCTTTTGTGCAATTGTACGTTGTAATATTGTGTTTATTTTATGCATATAAATCTGATTTATCTCATAGAGAATGCGTTTCGTTAAGCTAATAGAGGGTTAATAGAGCGCTTCAGTTTGCCAGGGATCATATTTAGCTCAGCGCACGCAGCTCAAACCGCAGCGCACAACATTAATAACTATGATTGGGATTGTCATATATATATATATAGCATTATAATGAGAACACTATTATAATAAAACGTTATGAATTATTTCGGTTTGGTTTCCGTGTTTCAGCGCGTTGTTGCGGGAAGAGCCAAAAGCGCATCCACAACAAAGTTACACATTCTAATTAGCACGTTTAACTTAGTTCGAGTTCACTTGTGCATTTGAGTCGTTTTGTACATATATAAGTTGTAATATTATATTTATGTTGTATAAATATCTGATTATATCTGAATATATGATGCATTTCCTTGAGGTAAATAAGCTGGCAGTACTTCAGTTTACCGGTGTTTATTCAGCTCTTCAGCTTCAGCAAACGTAGCTTGGACAGCAATGCACAACATTAATAACTATAATTGGGAATGTCATAAACATAATATTATAAAGAGAATATTACCGTAATAAAAAAAGTTGTGAATTATTTGGGTTTATTTGGCGTGTTTCAGCGCGCTGTTACGGGAAGTGCCAAGAGCGCATCCACAAGTTACACATCTGACTAGCGCGTAACTTCGTTCGAGTTCACTTGTGCATTTGCGTCTTTTTGTCATAAATAAGTTAGAATATTATGTTTATGTTGTATAAAGATCTGATTCTCATGCAGCCTAATTAACCCGCTCACAATGCGCTTCAGTTTACTGGTGTTCATTCAGCTCTTCAGCTACAGCGCACTCAGCTCAAACAGCAATGCTGCTATTTGAAACAGTGGTATTTAAGATACTTCTTTTTCAAAATCATTGATATAGTATTAATAATAACTATCACTTTTATTTGTATCTTATTATTTTCATCAACAATATGGTTTAATTAAAATAATTTAATTATTGTCGGTGCAGAGGTTATTCCGTTTAATTTATCCATGGCACATGATTTTTTTATTTTTTTTTACACGTAAGTAATGTTGTCCAGTAACTTGTTTCCATTATTTAAGCATTAGTTTATTTATTTGTAAGGCTGCTTTATGTTTGATTTATGTTGAAGTGTTTAATGCCTTTTAATGGTGAGACTTTTTTGGTAATCAGGCTCTCAAAAATTATGTAAAAATGTGGATTTAGATTTATCGGCCAACATATCGGTTATCGGCTTTCATATTTAAAGAATTATTGGTTATCGGTACTGGCCAAAATTTTCATATCGGTGCATCCCTAAAAACCGTGATATATATTTTTACAGGATTCTGTGATGAATAGAAAAAAGTTCAAAAGAACAGTATTTATGTTGGAAAATAAATGGCAGTCTCTTGTAACATTATAAATGTCTGCACTTTCACTTTTGATTAGTTTAATGCATCCTTGCTGAATGAAAGTATTCATTTATTTTTTTAAATGTTACTGACCCCAAATGGTAGTTTTGAACAGTAGTGTAGTTATAAATTATCATTTTGTACCCTCTTTCTGACAGATGGAATTGATCAATTTCCCCCCCCCTTTTTTTTACTACTGCATCTTTAACCCTTCTATATGTAAATTATCTCTATTATAATTGGCTAACCTCTTTGCATGTGAAAGCTGCATCTTTTCGATTAATCATCTGAAGTAGTCTGGCATTTATAAATCACTTGAGTGAACTTTGAGTAAAACTGTGCAAGCAGGAATAATAATTTCCATATAAATATAGTATAGTGATATAGTGATAAACAGCAGGATTTAAAGAAACATTTATTTCAGTACAAAATATAAAATGTGACCCTGGAGCGCAAAACCATGTCCTATCCTAACAAACCATACATCAATGGAAAGCTTATTTATTCAGCTTTCATATGATGTATATATCTCAATTTCACAAAATGTACCCTTATGATTGGTTTTGTGGTCCAGGGTCACATATGTATAAAATGCCATACTGGGATTCCTGAAAAGCCTTTATTGTATTGAATATGCACTTCTAGTGTACTTCAAATCTTAAAAGTATATTTAAAGAAAAAAACTTTACATACAGATAATGTAATAATAATGAAATAAAAAGCAACTCAAGTGAACTTAAAGAGAGTTTACTTTTATGGCTATATTTCTTCACACACACACAGGGAGAGAGAAAAGAGCGTGTCTGATTATTTCATAATCTACTGTGCGCTGATTTCTCCTCCATCAGCCCTGAAGATCCATGTTTCAGAGGCCACACGGGCCGTCCTGCAGGAATTCAACTGCTTCCAGCTGGAGCTCAGGGGAGATGTGGAGATGAAGGGAAAGGGACGGATGAGGACATACTGGCTGCTAGGAGAGATCAGCTCCAATAATGCCTAAAAACTGACGGACAAGGAGAAAGAGCAGTGCACCTGAGAGGACAGAACAAAACAAACGCATCTAAACAAGTACTGGGACAGTGTGAAACAGCGGGATGAAAGACGGTTTCTTCAGAAAAAGATCAGACTTACAGTAGAAAGTAATGTTTCAAAACTTGGTTTTGTTCAGCATTCATCTCCCAAAAGCTTCAAGTTATTGCTTCATGGGAATCCAGCTGTGACTTCTTTTGCCAAGTAAACTCAAAAGAAAAAGACTATACTTGAGCAAAATCGTTTAGACAATTGAAAGATGACAGCACATCATCAGATCAGTGAGTGTTGAGCTGAACGGACCTTCTGCTGGTGTGACCGGATCGAGTGTTTACGGGTCTCGTAGGACTTTTGAATTCTGTTTTGTCGTGATAGGTCTTCGTCCAGATTTTTTACAGCAGTCATCAGGAGTCCTCTGGGTCTGTTTGTTGTCATTCATGTTCTTGGTCATGCAGAGACACAGTGCTGTAGTTTTTTTAGCCATGCGAAATGTTCTCGAGTCCTCCTCTGGGATGCAGGTCAGTTCAGATCTCTTCTATCTTCCAAATCCGATCCAGTCAGCAGAGGGTTTTGAACCACAGATGAAAGTTACGCACATAACAGAAATAATAATAAATGGCAAGTGTGATTACGAAAGCATAGAAATGTGCAATGATGGATTTTGTTCTCAGATCTCAAGACCATTTCCCAGCAGAAATCCACATGTATTGATGTTGCAATAGTGTTTCGGATGAAACCAGCACAAGGATGTTCTTGTCTTCATTTAATAGCAGGATTTACTGTCCCCATGAAGTCAACAAGAAACACCAACACTTTTAACTTCCAGAATGTGAGATATTTCCAAATGGAACTTGATTTTATCCATTGGGTTTTAATTTAAGTATTATTAGTGGTTAATATTATTGTGCTCCATTTACGAGATTCCACTCTGATAATACTTTTATTCAGCAAAGATGCATTAAATTGATCAAAAGTGACAAAGACATTGATAATGTTACAAAATATTTCTATTTCAAATAAATGCTGTTCATCAAAGAACCTTGACAAAAAAAATGTGTCATGGTTTCCACAAAAATATTAATCAGCACAACTCTTTTTAACATTAATAATAATAAATGTTTCTTGAGCAGCAAATCAGTATATTAGGAATGATTTCTGAAGTCAAGTCAAGTCAAGTCACCTTTATTTATATAGCGCTTTTAACAATACAGATTGTGTCAAAGCAACTGAACAGCATTAATTAGGAAAATAGTGCGTCAATAATGCAAAATGACAATAGTAAACACTAATGATTTCTGAAGGATCATGTGACACTGACGACTGGAGTAACGATGCTGAAAATTCAGCTTTGCATCACAGGAATAAATTACATTTTAACATATTCAAATAGAAAACATATTTAAAATTGTAATAATATTTCACAATATTACTGTTTTACTGTATTTTTGATCAAATAAATGCAGCTTTGGTGAGCATAAGAGACTTATTAAAAAAAAAAAATTCTTACAGACCCCAAACTTTTGAACAGTAGAGTAGATTATGGCAAAAATACATCTATATCATCACTTCTATATTACCTTATAAAATAACACTGGTAATGATGGAAACAGCAAAATGTGTACTTCCTGTCAAAGCTGCTGCCATGTTATTATTATTTTTTTCTAAAATTCCAAGTTTCTAACCATTATCTGTTCAAAAAAACATGAACAGTAGCTGGAACCTTACAATTATTGTAACTCAACTATGTATTGATATATTTTTATGATGGATTATAAAACAAACTTTAGTTTCTTCAGAATATGGATAAGATCAAGCACAGTTATTTAGTAAATGGGGTCAATTTTGACTCAAGTTTTCAATAAGCATAATGCCTTTGTTAGGTTTGGGTGTTGGAAAGTTGAACCACCGTCAACATTTCTACATGTACACATCACACACCTTTTAATATTAATCTCACAGTGTCTTGAAGATCATGGCAGATTTGTCAGATCTTCATCTTTATTAATATGCACTCAGTTCTGATAACATGAAACTTTCTAACCAACAGCTTCCTGTTGCACGTGTCAAAATCTCAGCTATGCCGAATTGCATCCAGCTTGAAGCAAATGTTAAATCTCATATTTCTTCCCCATTCTGAAAGCTTGCACTGCTCACCTCCCTAAGCTGAGATAATGAGGATGTGGACAGAAACGTTCCCTGTCGTGATGATACCTGCTGAGCCATCGAATCTCACCGGGTCAGAGTCCTCTGGGATGGTTGTTACATTTCAGTACAATCCGAAATCTTTGATCCACTTCCTGTGCTGATGACTGCATACAGTACATCTGAGAGGAAACAGTCCAATGGTTATCTGATGGCATTAAAGGCTTTGTTAATCACGCTGCTCTATATTTGAAATAAACATGAATGTCAATGTAAATAAATGCGATGTTTTTCCACATCATTTATCTTCTGCTGTGACAACTCAACTATCAGTCAAACTGTAGCAATGCAGCACATGGGCGTCCTGTGTCATTAGATCCTGACTGATAATATCAGACTCTGATGTACAGTCTTTAAGAAGCAGCTCTTCTTGCTTTCCTGTTGGGAGGGCATGAATAATGATTGTATTGTTTTATCTGTCTTCTGTGTGTGGTTTGAATAGCTGGGTCTGTGGGGATATTGGTATACATTACTACGAAGACTCTAAGTGAAGTTTAAATTGATTATTGTGTTTTTTTTTATGTTTGAGGGGAGGGGGATTATGTAAAATAAACATATTAAAAACACTGAGCCATCTTCACTAATTCTTGTGTTTTTAATGGTGTACAGTAATGTATTTGTCTCACAAAGTCAGCCTTTTAAAGAATAACGCATCTAAGATGTAAGTGCTGCTATATTAGCACTGTTCAATTATATTGTGGCATAAATTGCCACATGTGTAATTTCTCTTTGCCAAAACAACCTTTACGTTTTCCATTTTTGCAGTTTCATAAATGTATCTTAAATGCTTTACTGTGTAAATATTACTGAAACACCATCCCCTACACACAGAAAATAATTAGAATATTAAAGATCAACATATTTATTTACTGTATATTGAAAATATACAGAATAATATATTGTGCTAATATGTTACAATATATTAAATACTAGGAATTGCTGCTTTTCATATATTGAAAAATATGTGACAATATATTTATTTGTATATTGTAATGTAATGTTGGGAAAATATTGTAATGTGTGTATATATATATATATATATATATATATATATATGTGTGAGCAACTTCAT